>NW_007172991.1:0-660 GCF_000164805.1 Carlito syrichta | reverse complement strand
TGTATGCAGATCAAAAACAAAGGAAAAAAAATCTAGTCAAGAGGCCTCTCCCATTAACTTGCTGGGGGAAATGTAGTCTGGGACAGTCATGTATTTTGGGGGAAATGTAAACACAAGTGAGTGTGAAATTCCTGTCCTAGAGGGGTTTATTGTACTCTACTCTCTCTGGGTTGTTCACAAGCCCGAATGCTCATTTGCTGTGATTGTAGGTGGAGCAGTTACTTTCTTGCTCAGGGGATCCCTGAATATCCAAATCAGTGCCCAGAATCTACTCTTAATAGTAAGAAGAAAGACAGTTTAGTGAGGTGGTTAGAGCGCAGGGTGTGGAGTTAATCATATTTAGACTCAAATCCCAGGTCTGTCCCTTACTAGGTGTGGGATACCATGATACCACCAGCCTTGCTAGCCTAAGAGTTCTCATAGTTAAACCTCAAGGGCTGACTGTGAGTGTTCCAGGTTGTAAAGGATTGGGAACTACCTGCATGTGGAGCACATAGCTAATGGTAGTCATTCTTATTGTCTGCTTGACCAGTTCCATCAGGGTTGGGGCATTTTTTTTGTTTTCTGTTTTTAGTTGGACTCTCACTCTGTCGCCCAAGCAGGATTGCAGTGGCATGCTCCTGGCCACCGCAGCCTTGACCCACTGGGCTCCGGCGATCG
>NW_007172990.1:0-726 GCF_000164805.1 Carlito syrichta | reverse complement strand
TGGGAACTACCTGCATGTGAGCACATAGCTAATGGTAGTCATTCTTATTGTCTGCTTGACCAGTTCCATCAGGGTTGGGGCATTTTTTTTGTTTTCTGTTTTTAGTTGGACTCTCACTCTGTCGCCCAAGCAGGATTGCAGTGGCATGCTCCTGGCCACCGCAGCCTTGACCCACTGGGCTCCGGCGATCCTTCTGCCTCAGCCTTCCTAGTAGCTAGAATTACAGGCAAGCACTACCTTGCCCGGGTGATTTTTTGATTTATTGTAGAGATGAGGTCTTGCCAAGTTGCCCAGGTGGGTCTCGAACCCGTGGGCTCAGTCAATCCACTCACCTTAACCTCCCAAAGCATGGGATTACAGGCTGAGCCACCGAGCCCGGCTAAAAAAAAGTTTTTAAAAAGTTGAACATAAACAAGTAGGTAATATGATACCATTTCTGAAAGATATTCGTATATGGGAATGCCTTATTTATAAGCTCTGCTTATCAAAAATTTTATATTAAGGTCTCAGTAATGATTATTTCTGGTTGAATGCTGTTTTTTTTTTTTCTTTGTACATCTTTATTCTTAAAAGAACAGGCATCACGGGTATGATTTTAAAGTAGGCCATAGAAGGAGCAATGGAATGAAGCCAGCATGACTGCAGAGGGCAGGGCACTTTGGAGCCAGGGTGGTCAGAAGGATGCTTGTGTGGAGATAGATGTCAGCAGACCTGGCCCCAGAGGGC
>NW_007172989.1:0-695 GCF_000164805.1 Carlito syrichta | reverse complement strand
AAAGCTGTTTCCCCTAGGGCTAAGATTAGAAACTAAATTACCATGATAGTTTTGTCGCCCTGCCCCTAGCCAGGGAGAATGTTTTCTTTTGTTTCGTTAATTACCGAAACTCTGTCTGCTTCAGTCCATGGCCGCCATCTTGGCAGCCCTGCATTTCCTTGTTCAAGACTGTGACAGCTACTATTTGATTTTTAGAGTAGACTTGTTAGGATAAAATATATAGATATACACTCATAGCTGCGTAAATCTATGCTTGCTGTTTTGTTTCCTTTTTCTACATTATTCAAGTGTAATAGTTACTATACGATTTATAAAAGAATTAATGATGAGGTATTAGCTTAATAGGATATAGCATAGTATTAAAGTCCAATCACTAGATCATATAAAAATTAAAGTTTAGACATATGAAACATATGAATTATAGTAAAGTTTTGTAGTTTAAGAATAAGTTTTAACTGAGTTATAAGGCATTGCATTAAATCATAATAGGTTAATAGTATAACTGACAGTTAAGTCATTTAACTAAACTTATAGATTATAGTATAGTGTTAAGTTGATAATATTAATCGTTAAAAATATTGGGAGTTGGTGAACTTGGATTGAACCTAGAGTTAACTTAGAAAAGTTTTTTTGTATTAATCAGGGTATGGAACAAAGAGTATAATATGAATGATTCATTGAACATTATGGAAAAC
>NW_007172988.1:0-724 GCF_000164805.1 Carlito syrichta | reverse complement strand
TAGCAAACATGAGAAGTTATTAAATATGGAGCTAGTCAATTCATAGGACCGGAACTACTTTTTAGCAACTTATGTCCTATATGTCTTAATGTAATTTAGTGAGGTTTATATTTAAGTCCGAGTGATTTTAAATTTTTAAGGATATGATTTTTTATCTTGTCCCAAGTATGGACAGACTTATTTACCTCCAAAGGAATGAGGCAAATCCACTGAAACTCAGAGTGACATCAGAGAGACAGTTTTATTTTTAAAGTCACAAGCTCTTGTTTTACTGCTAACGCTGCCTCTTTTTTAAAGCATTAACTTTTATTTTTTAACTTTTAATCTACAATTTTTTGAGTAGCCAATGCAATAGAAATATCCTTAGATAACTGATTAGCAAAGGTAGCTGTATGAACTTCCTTAGATAGAGCTACAGCTGAAACTGTTACTGAAGTAGTAATTGCTATTAATGCTATAATTTTTAAAATTAAGTAGCTAAAAAAATATTTTCTTTCTTTCTAACATAGCATTAACCTTATATAATGTTTGTAAACCATTTCAGCATATTAAAGGGGATGACAAAGATATGGGGACCATTAAATAGGGGAGTTGCTTGAGAATGACAAATTTCTTACAAAAGGCCTTGGTTAAGCAATTAGTAAAATGCATTCAGTACAAGATATCTTATAAACATTAGCATGATAAATAATTTTAACAGTTTGATATTCACTCTAAATAAGAA
>NW_007172987.1:0-894 GCF_000164805.1 Carlito syrichta | reverse complement strand
AACGGTCCTGGACCAGGCTGGAAATATTTGGGTTGCTCCTGTACTGAGCGTTGGGCAGGCTCTACCCCTGTGACCCCGAAGACAGGCTAGGACACACGACCCCTGAGTGTCCAAGCCAGGCAGCTCCCACCCAACCTCTTAGAGTGGCCCACCTTGTGCCGATCTCCTCCAAGCAGCAGCAGGAAGTCAACAGGGCCAGGACATCTAACTGCGATGTCATGGGGCGGGGCCTCCTCTGTGTCCCTTGTTGCCTCTTGGGTCCTTGGTGGGGCCCCGGCACCCTCCCTGCTGCCCCACTTCTATCATGAGCCCCATTGAGACATCACAGGCGCGGGGCTGGCCAGTGTGTGCTTGACTGAGAGAGGGCTTGGTTGCCAAGGAGACTTGTCTGCGTGGCTTACACTTTCTCGCGATTGCAGGCCGCACAACCACTCTCAACGGGCACTTGACCTACTAAAGAATTTTGGTTACACAGGTGGTGGCTTCGGGATCCGTTGCAACTGGTTCCCCTGTTTAGTCTGGCTCCCCTGCCAAGCCAGGGTCACCCCGTGGTGCCTGAGCCTGCCCCGCGCCCTGGTACTGCTTACTGGGTCATGGGCCTGAACCACCTAGACGTAACATAGTCCGGGAGAAGCGGTCGGTGACCTCTCCCACAGGCCACGGGCATCTCTTTGAGGACCTCAGTGCCTGAATCCTAGGGTCAGGCTTCAAAGAAGGAACCCGCAGTGTCTGCTGGGAACTAACTTGACCTCCACAAGGATTCCTCCTCTCAGCCGCAAGTATACACTCCAGCGTCCCCACCTGAGCAGGTAGTCAGTCCGAGAAAACTGATGTCATCCAGACTTTCCAAGATCAATGGAAGGCCCAAGGAGAGCCTCCAAAGGTGATGAAACA
>NW_007172986.1:0-404 GCF_000164805.1 Carlito syrichta | reverse complement strand
TATTGAAGTGTAAATTGTAGAATATAGTTGTAGAAGACAGCCATTTGCTGAAAGAATGCAGCTGGGTTACTTGCAGGTAGCCCACTGTGAACTTTGAATTGGGCCACATTCCAAACATTCTGGGATGGGCCACTTTCATTTGTAAAGTAAATATTTACTCTTCTATAGAATTGTTTAACTTGGCATAAATCAATCAGCTTAGGATGAAAAAGGTTTATAGAATATGTCAATCACGGATTAGGTTATCCTTTGTTATGGGATTTTAAGATTATCATATGAAAAGGGTTTAAAGGCAATCATTGATTAAGTTTTCATGGATTAAGGTTTTTGGTGGGTGGGGGACACCCCTCCCACATCTGATTTTGTGTATAAAAGACCTGTTGTAATTCCCAATAACACACAGA
>NW_007172985.1:0-603 GCF_000164805.1 Carlito syrichta | reverse complement strand
GAATGATGTTCGTGTCCCCGGGTACCAGCCTGGGACACAAAGCCAGACCGTGTCTCCAAAAACATCAGAATCATACACAGATTCTCATCTGGGCATGTTTTGTTCACGGGCGACTGGCTTTAGAGGCAGAAAAAATGGAATTGGGGGAAAGCAATGTCCCCAGGTGAGAGATGTGTCCCTGGACTTTCTTGGTGGAAGGTCTTCGGGGTCAAGTCAGATGGTCGGCCTGTCTGGGGAACATTTCTCACCTCACAGAGGAAAACCAGCAGTAACCTGGCCAGGAAGCATCAGGAACTCCCACACTGTCGGTGACCAGCACTGACCGAGGGGGGGTTAGGACCGCACCGGTGAATCAGAACGGAGAGAAGAAACCACACGGAGGCAGCTCTTCTGGGAACAGTCTGGCCAAGACTGAAGCCAATTTTATTCAAACTTTTACCAACTTATATACCATTTTCTATAATCTCCAGCGGTGTGACAATTACTTGCTGGGGGCGTACAAGTTCATTGATGTGTAACGTACTTTACAAATCATGTACCATCACAAGACTTTCAAGTTCCCAGTGAACAATTACAATTCCATGATGTATGAATCACAGGTGC
>NW_007172984.1:0-885 GCF_000164805.1 Carlito syrichta | reverse complement strand
TACCGAGCCCAGCAAGAAATATTTTTTAAGGATCATCTATGAATTTAGACTGTATCTCAAAAGTATTGATCTCTTAGACAAGATCATATGTCTATACTACACTATTCTTTATCTTGAGGGCATGTGACTCTACATACATAGCATGTAGCATACGTACACATGTGTATTTATATTTGGAGGTGTTTTCTAAATAGGAAGAGGCAATGAACAACCATGTTGTTCTTTCAGACTTGATCCCCAAAACTTTTCCTTTCTTCCATTTATGGTGGAATCTAGGAAAGAAAATACCGTCATTAATAGAAGCTGTGATAATGACACATGAATACAAGAACTTTGTACTTGCAAATTAATCTATGGGATTTTTGGCTGTGTCTATTACCAAAATCGCTACTCTTTAATCATAAAACACAAACAAGGAAATATGATCCTTGTCTGTCCCGCAGGTTTAGCTCATGTGAGAAAAAAAGTCTAATCAATAGTCTGCAAATGAGTACAAAAATATATTTAGAACGAATAAGACCTAGTATTCGATTGAGAAAAGGCTGGCTATAAAAAACAACATTCTCTATTTTAAAATATCGAAAAGAGTGGAATGAGAATACTCTTTGCATAAAGAAATAATAAATGCTTGAGGTGATACACATTCCAATTGCACTGATTTGATGATTAATCCTTGTATGCTTGTATCCAACATCACATATGCCCCATAAATTTATAAATCTATCATATAATTCATGTACCCATAATTAAATATAAAAAAATTAAAAATGGAGGTCTATATCAAATTCAATGTAGTCTAATCAATTAAAGAGTATTTAGTCATTATTTAATAGTTTGGGGGTATTTTTTAATTCTGCATTCTCAGGGTCTTAAAAATTGTTTGTG
>NW_007172983.1:0-799 GCF_000164805.1 Carlito syrichta | reverse complement strand
CCGCAGGTTAGCTCATGTGAGAAAAAAAGTCTAATCAATAGTCTGCAAATGAGTACAAAAATATATTAGAACGAATAAGACTAGTATTCGATGAGAAAAGGCTGGCTATAAAAACAACATTCTCTATTTTAAAATATCGAAAAGAGTGGAATGAGAATACTTTTTGCATAAAGAAATAATAAATGCTTGAGGTGATACACATTCCAATTGCACTGATTTGATGATTAATCCTTGTATGCATGTATCCAACATCACATATGCCCCATAAATTTATAAATCTATCATATAATTCATGTACACATAACTAAATATAAAAAAATTAAAAATGGAGGTCTATATCAAATTCAATGTAGTCTAATCAATTAAAGAGTATTTAGTCATTATTTAATAGTTTGGGGGTATTTTTTAATTCTGCATTCTCAGGGTCTTAAAAATTGTTTGTCCTTTAAATGTATTGAAAATTTTAATTCAGTTATAATGAGAGATATCTGACAGGCTGTTTCGTCAATTTTTTTTTTTTTTTTGAGTTGGAGTCTCACTCTGTCGCCCAGACTGGAGTGCAGTGGGCGCTCCCGGCCACCGCAGCCTCGACTTGCTGGGCTCCGGCGATCCTTCCGCCTCAGCCTTCCGAGTAGCCGGAATTACAGGTGCGCGCTACCAAGCCTGGCTAATTTTTTGATTTTATTGTAGAGATGAGTTCTCGACTGCCCATGCGGGTCTCGAATCCGCGGGCTCCGGCAATCCACTCACCTCAGCCTCCCCATGGCGCAGGATTACAGGCTGAGCCACCGAGTCCGGG
>NW_007172982.1:0-986 GCF_000164805.1 Carlito syrichta | reverse complement strand
AAAAACAACATTCTCTATTTTAAAAATATCGAAAAGAGTGGAATGAGAATACTCTTTGCATAAAGAAATAATAAATGCTTGAGGTGATACACATTCCAATTGCACTGATTTGATGATTAATCCTTGTATGCATGTATCCAACATCACATGTGCCCCATAAATTTATAAATCTATCATATAATTCATGTACCCATAATTAAATATAAAAAAATTAAAAATGGAGGTCTATATCAAATTCAATGTAGTCTAATCAATTAAAGAGTATTTAGTCATTATTTAATAGTTTGGGGGTATTTTTTAATTCTGCATTCTCAGGGTCTTAAAAATTGTTTGTCCTTTAAATGTATTGAAAATTTTAATTCAGTTATAATGAGAGATATCTGACAGGCTGTTTAGTCAATTTTTTTTTTTTTTTGAGTTGGAGTCTCACTCTGTCGCCCAGACTGGAGTGCAGTGACCGCTCCCGGCCACCGCAGCCTCCACTTGCTGGGCTCCGGCGATCCTTCCGCCTCAGCCTTCCGAGTAGCCGGAATTACAGGTGCGCGCTACCAAGCCTGGCTAATTTTTTGATTTTATTGTAGAGATGAGTTCTCGACTGCCCATGCGGGTCTCGAATCCGCGGGCTCAGGCAATCCACTCACCTCAGCCTCCCCATGGCGCAGGATTACAGGCTGAGCCACCGAGTCCGGGTGTTTTGTCAATTTTAATTGAACAATTTGGATTGTCACAAATGCATACAATGACGTAGCCACTAGAGAGACCATAATATATGATGTTTTAGCACCCTACATTCCTATCGCAGTCCATTTCTTCTTTCTAACTTTGGCTTCTGATATTCACTGATCTGTTTTGTGTCTTAATGATTTTATCATTTAGAATTTTATGTAATTTAATTAAAAAGTTGTTTTTATGTTTGGCATCCTTTAGTGAACTTAACACTTAAGAATCATTTGTGGGCCAGGCTCAGTGGCTCAGCCTGTGAATCC
>NW_007172981.1:0-755 GCF_000164805.1 Carlito syrichta | reverse complement strand
CCATAATATATGATGTTTTAGCGCCCTACATTCCTATCGCAGTCCATTTGTTCTTTCTAACTTTGGCTTTAGATATTCACTGATCTGTTTTGTGTCTTAATGATGTTATCATTTAGAATTTTATGTAATTTAATTAAAAAGTTGTTTTTATGTTTGGCATCCTTTAGTGAACTTAACACTTAAGAATCATTTGTGGGCCAGGCTCAGTGGCTCAGCCTGTAATCCCAGCACTTTGGGAGGCCGAGGCGAGTGAATTGCTTGAGTCCGTGGGCTTGAGACCCACCCAGGCATCTTGGCGAGACCTCGCCTCTATAATAAATCAAAAATTAGACGAGCGTGGTAGGACGCGCCCGTAGTTCTAGTTACTTGGAAGGCGGAGGCGGAAAGAATGCTGGACCCAAAAGGTCAAGACTGTGATGACTGAGAGCATACCACTGCATCCAGTCTGGGTGACAGAGTGAGAATCTAACTCAAAAAATAAAAAAAAGAAGAAGAATCATTTATGTTGTGATGAGCATTATTAGTTCCTTTTTTCCTTAACTGCTGAGTACTATTTTGTCATATGATACAGGTTGGATTCAGTGACTTATGCCTACAACTCCAATATTGTGGGAGTCTTATCTAGGAGAATTGTTGGAGGCCAAAAGTTTGAGACCAGCCTGATAAGCATAGCAAGATCCCATGCCTGGAACACACTGGCACCTCTAGCTGTTCAGGAAGATGAGAAAGGAGGATCATTGAGCCCAAGAATCGAG
>NW_007172980.1:0-837 GCF_000164805.1 Carlito syrichta | reverse complement strand
TGTAATCCCCAGCACTTTGGGAGGCCGAGGCGAGTGAATTGCCTGAGTCCGTGGGCTTGAGACCCACCCAGGCATCTTGGCGAGACCTCGCCTCTGTAATAAATCAAAAATTAGACGGGCGTGGTAGGACGGGCCCGTAGTTCTAGTTACTTGGAAGGGGGAGGCGGAAAGAATGCTGGACCCAAAAGGTCAAGACTCTGATGACTGAGAGCATACCACTGCATCCAGTCTGGGTGACAGAGTGAGAATCTAACTCAAAAAATAAAAAAAAGAAGAAGAATCATTTATGTTGTGATGAGCATTATTAGTTCCTTTTTTCCTTAACTGCTGAGTACTGTTTTATCATATGATACAGGTTGGATTCAGTGACTTATGCCCACAACACCAATATTGTGGGAGTCTTATCTAGGAGAATTGTTGGAGGCCAAAAGTTTGAGACCAGCCTGATAAGCATAGCAAGATCCCATGCCTGGAACACACTGGCAGCTCTAGCTGTTCAGGAAGATGAGAAAGGAGGATCATTGAGCCCAAGAATCGAGAATGAAACCACGTCTGCAAGCCAGCCTGGGCAACAAAATGAGACCCTGTGTATAAAACACAAAATATGTTGATCCACAGGAGATAAACCTTGAATCAGAAAACTTGAATCTCTTGTAATGGACAGTAAGCCCATCTGCTCTGCCCTAGCGTGAGACATTTTAAAAAATTTACCAGACATTCAGGATTTCTGCATTTTGTTCTGGAGGGAGACACTGTCTCTTTATTTTAAAGCTGTAAACAGACTTATTATTTGCTACTTATGGAGGAAAAGTCTGTATCACCAAAGCTGTTCTCTGT
>NW_007172979.1:0-1158 GCF_000164805.1 Carlito syrichta | reverse complement strand
AATTTACCAGACATTCAGGATTTCTGCATTTTGCTCTGGAGGGAGACACTGTCTCTTTATTTTAAAGCTGTAAACAGACTTATTATTGCTACTTATGGAGGAAAAGTCTGTATCACCAAAGCTGTTCTCTGTAGAAACATTCTTAAAAACATAACAAAAACCAGTGTGTCTTGCTCACAAGATATGTGAAAGCATAAGAGATCAATGAGAAAGAAAATTATCTGCTAGCATTATCTACTAGTTCCAATTTTTCTCTATAATTTCTAAAGCTGTTTATTGATTTTTCTCCTCTCTATAGATCATATGTGTCTGATTTTTTGAAAGTCAGGCGATTTTTGACTAGATGTTAGATTTAATTTAATTGTAGGATTTATTTTGAGGAATTTTGGACTTTCTTTAGATATATAATGGAGTTTTCATGTTTCTTAGAAAGAAATTGGCACTCTAGAGGTTGACTTCTCTACCTCTTGTCCTCCAGAGCAGGCATTACTACAAGTCTAGTATAGCCCAAATACTGATGCTACTGAGGTAATATTCATCTAAATGTTTTTTCCAATATCTCTATGGAGACCTTTCCATTTGCACTGACAAAAACATGAAGTATTCCCTGTTCTGTTTGTACGCAGGGAATTCTTTAGACTATTGCTCTCTGATTGTAATTTTCTGGCTTTGAAGAAATTTCTTCTCACATAGGAACAGATTAGAACTCAGTCAAAGGCTCATGGGAACTCTGTGAAGGTTTCTGAATCTCAATTTTTCTATAGCTCCTTCTCCTACAGTGTTCTGCTCCACAAATTCTAATTGCCTTCAACTTCCTCTACTCTGATGTATTTTTTCTTAATCTTACAATAATGTAAGTTAGGCTTGTTTGTTTTACTCTGTGTGGTGACCTGAAAACTGCAAGCAGGAAGCTGACGTAATTTGAGAGCTCACCTCATTGTTTTTCTTTCTCTTTGTGACAGTAGTGATTTGATATTTGTTTCCAATATGTAGCAACTTTTGTTACATATGTTTTGTTTGGTTGCCTAGTTGCTTACAGTAGATAGATACGTCGTGTTTCTTATTCTAGATTACTGTCTGAGACTAGAGTAATCAATCAGAAAGGCGGTACTGATCTCTTTTCTTTCTTTCTTTTGAGTGGAGTCTCGCTCTGTCGCC
>NW_007172978.1:4773-5630 GCF_000164805.1 Carlito syrichta | reverse complement strand
CACGATTAGACTAATTTGAAATTAGCTTTAAAAAAGCTAAACATTCTTAAAATAAAGGTATTAGAACCTAGACACTCAACAAAGTAACACTAAAAATATGGAATATCTGAATTAAAAAAGTGGCTCATAATAAACAAAAATCAGTGAATACGTAGGGGCTCAGAAAACATAGAGATTACAAAATTATAAAAAGCTTGTTTACAGAAGCACTTAAAAATAGTTAAAGAAATTCAAATGAAATGATAATATAAATAAAATGAATTTTTAAACACTATAAAAATGTTAGTGATGAAAATAAAATAATTGAAATAAAATTTCTCTGGATGTGATCAATAATAGCAAAATAAAATACAGTAGAAGAAAATACTCAGGATTATGAAGATATAGCAATATAATCTACTTAAAACAAAGAGAACCAAAATAAGACTGTTGAGGGTAACAAGCAGTCAACTGTGAAAATATATTAAATTTCTTTCATATAAATAATAAAAGTCTTACAATAAAAGGAGACAGCAGTAAAAACAAATAAGTATTTGAATAACAAAGATCAAATTTCATGAAAACTGTAAGCAGATGTCCAGGAAGCTACCCACATCTTCAGTAGAAAAGCAAAAAAGCACCATGACCTGAGACATCATAAATATATCACAGAAAACCAGTGATAACTGGTTCTAAAGTTCTTTCAAAGTGTAATATAATCATATTAGGCAAGAAAAATTGATCAGTGAATTCTTAGTATAACATATACTAACATATTAGTATCTTAATTATGTATATTATATAACATCATAGTATATATTAGGATGACCAGTAATATACAGTCCATTATTTTGTGTATGTGCACACATGCATGCAAA
>NW_007172978.1:1603-4203 GCF_000164805.1 Carlito syrichta | reverse complement strand
TTTTGTTACATGGTATACTTAGTGTTTTTCTAAACTTCTTCTAGGTATTTTGCTCTGTGAAAGTGTAGGTAAATAGTTCATTGATTATATTGAAAAAATATTTTTTTAGTTTTTATTATATTTATTTTTAAGTTGGAGTCTCACTCTGTCATCCAGACTGGAGGGCAGTGGCTGCTTCCGGCCACTGCAGCCTCGACCTGCTGGGCTCCGGCGATCCTTCCACATCAGTCTTCCAAGTAGCTGGAACTACAGGCACACGCTACCACGCCCGGGTACATTTTTGATTTTCTGTAGAGATGAGGTCTTGCCAAGTTTCTCAGGCGGGCCTCGAACCCGCGCGCTCTGGCAATCCACTCACCTCGGCCTTCCAAAGCACGGGGATCACAGGCTGAGCCACCGAGTTCGGCAAGAAATATTTTTTAAAGATCATGTATGAATTTAGACTGTATCTCAAAAGTATTGATCTCTTAGATAAGATCAAATGTATATACCACAGTATTCTTTATCTTGAGGGCACGTGACTATACATGTATATGCATGTAGCACACGTGTACATGTGTACTTGTTTTTGGAGGTGTTTTCCAAATAGGAAGAGGCAATGAACAACCATGTTGTTCTTTCAGACTTGATCCCCAAAACTTTTTCTTTCTTCCTTTTGTGGTGGAATCTAGGAAAGAAAATATTGTCATTAATAGAAGCTGTAATAATGACACATGAATATAAGAACTTTCTACTTGAAAATTAATCTATGGGATTTTTGGCTGTGTCTATTACCAAAATCGCTACTCTTTAATCATAAAACACAAACAAGGAAATATGATCCTTGTCTGTCCCGCAGGTCTAGCTCATGTGAGGAAAAAACTCTAATCAATAGTCTGCAAATGTGTACAAAAATATAGTTAGAATGGATAAGACCTAGTATTCAATTGAAAAAGGCTGGCTATAAAAAACAACATTGTCTATTTTAAAATACCGAAAAGAGTGGAATTAGAATACATTTTTCATAAAGAAATAATAAATGCTTGAGGTGATACACACCCCAAGTGCACTGATTTGATGATTAAACATTGTATGCCTGTATCCAACATCACATGTGCCCCAAATATTTATAAATCTATCATATAATTCATGTACCCATAAGTAAAAATAAAAAAATTAAAAATTGAGACCTATGTAAAATTCAATGTAGTCTAAACAATTGAAGAGTATTTACTCATTATTTAATAGTTTGGGGGTATTGTTAAATTCTGAATTCTCAGGTTCTTAAAAATTATTTGTCCTTTAAATAATAATAATAATGTATTGAAAATTTTAAGTCAGTTATATTGAGAGATATCTGACAGATTGTTTCCTCAATTTTAATTGAACAATTTGGATTGTCACAAATGCATACAATGATGTAGCCACTAGAGAAATCATAATATACATGTTCTAGCACCCTACATCCCTATCGCAGTCCATTCTTCTTTCTAACGTTGGCTTCTGATATTCACTGATCTGTTTTGTGTCTTAATGATTTTGTGATTTAGAATTTTATGTAATTTAATTAAAAAGTTGTTTTTATGTCTGGCATCCTTTAGTGAACTTACCACTTAAGAATCATTTGTGGGCCAGGCTCAGTGGCTCAGCCTGTAATCTCAGCACTTTGGGAGGCCGAGGCGAGTGGATTGCCTGAGTCCGAGGGTTTGAGACACACCCAGGCATCTTGGCGAGAACTCGCCTCTGTAATAAATCAAAAATTAGACGGGCATGGTAGGACGGGCCCGTAGTTCCGGTTACTTGGAAGGCGGAGGCGGAAAGAACGCTGGACCCAAAAGGTCAAGGCTGTGATGGCTGAGAGCATACCACTGAATCCAGTCTGGGTGACGGAGTGAGAATCCAACTCAAAAAATAAAATAAAAGAAGAAGAATCATTTATGTTGTAATGAGCATTATTAGTTCCTTTTTTCCTTAACTGCTGAGTATTATTTCATCATATGATACAGGTTGGATTCAGTGACTTATGCCTACAACTCCAATATTATGGGAGTTTTATCTAGGAGAATTGTTTGAGGCCAAAAGTTTGAGACCAGCCTGATAAGCATAGCAAGATCCCATGCCTGGAACACACTGGCACCTCTAGCTGTTCAGGAAGATGAGAAAGGAGGATCATTGAGCCCAAGAATCGAGAATGAAACCACGTCTGCAAGCCAGCCTGGGCAACAAAATGAGACCCTGTGTATAAAACACAAAATATGTTGATCCACAGGAGATAAACCTTGAATCAGAAAACTTGAATCTCTTGTAATGGACAGTAAGCCCATCTGCTCTGCCCTAGCGTGAGACATTTTAAAAAATTTACCAGACATTCAGGATTTCTGCATTTTGCTCTGGAGGGAGACACTGTCTCTTTATTTTAAAGCTGTAAACAGACTTATTATTTGCTACTTATGGAGGAAAAGTCTGTATCACCAAAGCTGTTCTCTGTAGAAACATTCTTAAAAACATAACAAAAACCAGTGTGTCTTGCTCACAAGATATGTGAAAGCATAAGAGATCAATGAGAAAGAAAATTATCTGCTAGCATTATCTACTAGTTCCAATTTTTCTCTATAATTTCT
>NW_007172978.1:0-1207 GCF_000164805.1 Carlito syrichta | reverse complement strand
TGTAATTTTCTGGCTTTGAAGAAATTTCTTCTCACATAGGAACAGATTAGAACTCAGTCAAAGGCTCATGGGAACTCTGTGAAGGTTTCTGAATCTCAATTTTTCTATAGCTCCTTCTCGTACAGTGTTCTGCTCCACAAATTCTAATTGCCTTCAACTTCCTCTACTCTGATGTATTTTTTCTTAATCTTACAATAATGTAAGTTAGGCTTGTTTGTTTTTTTTTACTCTGTGTGGTGACCTGAAAACTGCAAGCAGGAAGCTGACGTAATTTGAGAGCTCACCTCATTGTTTTTCTTTCTCTTTGTGACAGTAGTGATTTGATATTTGTTTCCAATATGTAGCAACTTTTGTTACATATGTTTTGTTTAGTTTCCTAGTTGCTTACAGTAGATAGATACGTCGTGTTTCTTATTCTAGATTACTGTCTGAGACTAGAGTAATCAATCAGAAAGGCGGTACTGATCTCTTTTCTTTCTTTCTTTTTGAGTTGGAGTCTCGCTCTGTCGCCCAGACTGGAGTGCAGTGGCTGCTCCCAACCACCGCAGCCTGGACCTGCTGGGCTCCAGCGCTCCTTTTGCCTCAGCCTTCCGAGTAGTTGGAACTACAGGCGTACGCTACCATGCCCGGCTAAGTTTGGATTTATTGTAGAGATGAGATCTCGCCAAGTTGCCCAGGTGGGTCTCGAACCCACGGGCTCAGGCAATCCACTCACCTCGGCCTCCCAAGCGCGAGATTATAGGCTGAGCCACAGAGCCTGGCTCCTATCCCTTTTTTTTAGTTAACATCCATATTTTGATCCAACGTTATTTATGTTTATTCCTATACAAATTACAAACACTGAAATTTTAAATTTTACTGTGGCTGACTCTGACTTCAATAGGAAATCCATGAGCATAGAAACATGAAATGCAGTTATTTCTAGGCAGAGTTATTATTCAAGATATATAAAAACCACATAAAAGCAAAATTTTTGACACACATATGTATATTTTTCATGGCTCTATTATTTCTTACACTAGAAATGGGACATCGGATACCCTACTATATTTATTCCAAGTTCATATTAACATATTATAAATACTTTGACTGGATTTCACTTGCATATCAAGTGTGAGTTTTTTTTGGGGGGGTTTGAAGTCCCACTCTGTCACTCTCCGGCAATCCTTCCACCTCAGTTTTCTGAGTAGCCGGAATTACAGGAGCG
>NW_007172977.1:0-782 GCF_000164805.1 Carlito syrichta | reverse complement strand
AGGTGGGTCTCGAACCCACGGGCTCAGGCAATCCACTCACCTCGGCCTCCCAAGCGCGAGATTATAGGCTGAGCCACAGAGCCTGGCTCCTATCCCTTTTTTTTAGTTAACATCCATATTTTGATCCAACGTTATTTATGTTTATTCCTATATCAAATTACAAACACTGAAATTTTAAATTTTACTGTGGCTGACTCTGACTTCAATAGGAAATCCATGAGCATAGAAACATGAAATGCAGTTATTTCTAGGCAGAGTTATTATTCAAGATATATAAAAACCACATAAAAGCAAAATTTTTGACACACATATGTATATTTTTCATGGCTCTATTATTTCTTACACTAGAAATGGGACATCGGATACCCTACTATATTTATTCCAAGTTCATATTAACATATTATAAATACTTTGACTGGATTTCACTTGCATATCAAGTGTGAGTTTTTTTTGGGGGGGTTTGAAGTCCCACTCTGTCACTCTCCGGCAATCCTTCCACCTCAGTTTTCTGAGTAGCCGGAATTACAGGCGCGTGCTACCACTCCCGGCTGATTTTTTTGATTTTTTTGATTTTTATTGTAGAGATGAGGGTCTCGAACCCGCGGGCTCAGGCAATCCACTCACCTAAGCCTCCCAAGGCACGGGATTACAGGCTGAGCCACATATCAAACACAATCCTGACTATGTAAAGACTATCAATTCGCTTTTTTGTTGCATAAAAAATTCAATTTCCTGTTTTATATTTATAAACATGCTCTTACTTCAATGTTTTGTCAGTGTAG
>NW_007172976.1:0-1057 GCF_000164805.1 Carlito syrichta | reverse complement strand
ATCCATATTTGATCCAACGTTATTTATGTTTATTCCTATATCAAATTACAAACACTGAAATTTTAAATTTTACTGTGGCTGACTCTGACTTCAATAGGAAATCCATGAGCATAGAAACATGAAATGCAGTTATTTCTAGGCAGAGTTATTATTCAAGATATATAAAAACCACATAAAAGCAAAATTTTTGACACATATGTATATTTTTCATGGCTCTATTATTTCTTACACTAGAAATGGGACATCGGATACCCTACTATATTTATTCCAAGTTCATATTAACATATTATAAATACTTTGACTGGATTTCACTTGCATATCAAGTGTGAGTTTTTTTTGGGGGGGGTTTGAAGTCCCACTCTGTCGCTCTCCGGCAATCCTTCCACCTCAGTTTTCCGAGTAGCCGGAATTACAGGCGCGTGCTACCACGCCCGGCTGATTTTTTTGATTTTTATTGTAGAGATGAGGGTCTTGAACCCGCGGGCTCAGGCAATCCACTCACCTAGCCTCCCAAGGCACGGGATTACAGGATGAGCCACATATCAAACACAATCCTGACTATGTAAAGACTATCAATTCGCTTTTTTGTTGCATAAAAAATTCAATTTCCTGTTTTATATTTATAAACATGCTCTTACTTCAATGTTTTGTCAGTGTATTTTCATTTCTTTCTTTATTTTTATTTTTGAGTTAGAGTCTCACTCTGTCGCCCAGACTGGAGTGCATTGGCCGCTCCCGGCCACCGCAGCCTCACCTGCTGGGCTCCAGCGATCCTTCCGCCTCAGCCTTCCAAGTAGCTGGAACTATAGGCGCGCGCTACCACGCCCGGTTGATTTTTTTTTTTTTTTAATTTATTGTAGAGATAAGGTTTTGTCAAGTTGCCCAGGAGGGTCTCGAACCTACGGACTCAGGCAATCAACTCACCTCAGCCTCCCAAAAGCGCGGGATTACAGACTGAGCCACCGAGCCCAGCTTTGTCAGTGTGTTTTTAATGTACGATCTCAGATAACCAGAGAATTTACCATACTAAATTTCCACTTTTTTTTTTTTTTTTTGA
>NW_007172975.1:0-3056 GCF_000164805.1 Carlito syrichta | reverse complement strand
CAGGGAGAGTGCATGCTTTCCTTACAGTTTGGGGTCAAAAGGTCAGTTGTTCACGACTTTAAGAATACCCTCCTTGAAATGCACATGGTAGTGTCTGTTCAGCTAACTCCACATCCCTTTTGTTTTCTTTGTATTTCTTTTTTTAGCTACTAGGGAGCCTCTGGGGAAACAATATATACAATTAAATATGATCCATCCTAAACATATTTGAATTTTAGAGACAACTGTAATCCCATGCCTTGAGAGGCAGAGGTGAGTGGATAGCCTGAGCCTGCGGGTTCGAGACCCTCCTGGGCAGCTAGACTTCATCTCTACAGTAAATCAAAAAATCAGCCGGGTATGGTAGTTCATGCCTCTAATTCCAGCTACTTGGAAGGCTGAGGTGGAAGGATCGCTGGAGCCCAGCAGGTTGAGGCTGCGGTGGCCGGGATCACCACTGCACTCCAGTCTGGGCGACAGAGTGAGACTGCAACTCAAAAAAAAAAATTAAAATTAGATTGTGGTGATTACTGCACAATTTCATAAATAGACTAGAAGCTACAGTTTTAATACTTTAGATGAAAGAATTTTATGGTATGGGCATGCTACTAGATTTTTAAAGCACTTTCAAAATATGGAAAACACAAGGCACACATCAATTGGTGCATTTATGTCATCAAATGTGTCTTCGGTTATATCCCTTATTTTCAGATTATTTTCACTGTAAATGAACTTAAGAATTTATTGTATTTTGCTAATTAAGTGTAAGGTTAACTTTAGTAAGGCCTTGTGTTGCTATGCCATGCCACTTTCCAAAGTCCCCATCATGAAATTTCACACTGAATAGCTCATTTTGGGGAAGCACGTATGAACAGTAGCAAATAATTGTGTGTTTTTTAATCTACTGCATAGACAGACATGTCTTCCATGGTTAGCAAACGGGGAAAAGACTATTTATTTCTATTTAGAGCATGATACATTTTATCCAATGACTTCTACCAATGCTATCTTTTCAGAATTATGTTTTATTACTGTTATCTAATGTAGTTTGTTTTCTGTTTCTTTGCTCCTGATGTCAACTTCCACTGAGTTTTATCACTGACCACAGCTGTCTCTGTGGTTTTAAAACTGCTCAATTGTGAGTCATCACAGCTCTGGGTCCTCTTTGCAAATTCAGTTTTCTCAAGTTTTTCGATTATTTTCTATTTTTTATTGACTGAGTTCTATCATTCTGAATATCAATGAAATAAATTGAGTGTAGGGCAATAAGTTTTGAAGATACCGGTACAAAAACCTTCCATTTTCCCTCTTACCTTGTGGAAGCAAAAATTGGATATGGGTCTAAATAACTGTGTTCTTCTAAGGCAACAACTGAAAAATAAGTTATTACACGAGCTGACCCTTGTACAAGACAGGAGAGCCTGCAATGTTTGAGAGCATCTCACGTGAGTTTTTATTTTTTTTATTTTTGAGTTGGAGTCTCCCTCTGTCGCCCAGACTGGAGTGCAGTGGCTGCTTCTGGCCACCGCAGCCTCGACCTGCTTGCCTCCAGGGATCCTTCCGCCTCAGCCTTCCGAGTAGCCGGAATTACAGGCGCGCGCTACCACACCCGGCTAATTTTTTGATTTTTATTGTACAGATGAGGTCTCGCCTGCCCAGGCGGGTCTCGAACCCGTGGGTCCATGCAGTCCACTCACCTCAGCCTCCCAAAGGCGCGGGATTACAGGCTGAGCCACCGAGTCCGGCATCACATGATTTTTTAAAGAATACTTTTTATGGTTATCTACTGGTAAATTTTGTAAAATCTAAATGCATGCATTTACTTTTTTTTCTTTTTTTTGAGTTAGAGTCTCAGTCTATCATCCTCCCCTAGCAGTTTCCCTCAACTCCCAATCCCACTCCCCTCCCCTGACAGCTTCCCATTATTCCCAAACACTTTCTCATATTATTATGTGAAAGGTACCTGTAGAAACCTAGAAGAAAGTTAGCTTATTATTAGCTTTTTTTTTTTTTTAACCTCAGTGTAAAGATTAGCAAGCATTCAGACATTCTACTGCAGGACAAACAGCAGCTTATCCCATCCCCCCTAGGCATATCTCCTTCAGATACAATATCAGGACAACCCAAATGACCAGCCACCTTTGGTCAAGGAATTTGTGAATTGCAAATGTCTAACAAGCCTCTTACAGGAAATCCCCCTCAGGTTAAGCTAATCAGACGTCTGTGAACTTGTGACACAGATAAGCCCCACCATGGCAGCAATCATGTGACTAACCCACCCATCTGCCTGCTGTCCATCATCTGACATCATCAGTAGCTGCACTTGCCTGCCCTTTTGTGATGACGTGGAAGCAGACCACCACCCAGTCACCCTAATGTTCTTCCCCCATCAAGGGGAATGGTTAAAAGGAAACAACCACAGGCAACCATTGCCTTGCTAGAGTCTGGCGTGGCCGTGTGCTCTTTGAGTATTGGCTGTCGCCATGCTTCCTGGCTTTGGTCCCCCTTCCCCATCTTGGGGAGCTGAATCTTCTCTTTTCCTTCTCATTCTCTCTCTAATTTATTTTTAAATAACTTTTCTTTCTTAATCTTTTTGTGTGTCGCAATTATTTGCTATTTACTCGGATCTCTGGGTTGCCGGCACACACCTCTGGTTTGCCAGTCCCGCCAGTGCTGTGCGACTCCCTGCATCTCTCGAACCTCACCCGGTCCGCCCGTACCCTAATATTTTGGGAGGTTCCGCCGAGACATGCGAGATATCTCTCTCTTTCTCTCTCTCTCTATTTCCTAACTGGTGGCCCTCTGTGGACTGTGTTGGAAACTAGTGGCAATTGAAGGCTCTAGCTGAGGCTACACTTCAGCGTGCAGCTCCAGGGAAAGACATCAGACAGCTGTGGGCTGACTGGGCGAGGCACTAAGGTTAAATATTTGCTTCCTTCTAGCCAAGATTTCGGGGTTTCCCCGTGGACCGAGCTGCATCTCAGAGGACAACTGACGGTCTCTGCCTAGGGCTACTCCCTAGGGAGGCAAGAAAGTCCTCAAAGGAAAGTTCGAACCGCCAGAGCCTGTAAGGGTGG
>NW_007172974.1:0-753 GCF_000164805.1 Carlito syrichta | reverse complement strand
TTGCCGACAGAAAGCCAGCCTGCCTGAGCCACATTTCTCACCTCGGAGAGGAGGGCCGGTAGGAACCATGCCAGGGAGTCTCAGGAAGGTCCACGCCAAAGCGGGTGCAGACATTTGTGGGGGGTTGGGGAGAGATGGGGCCATGCTTCAGGGTCCCTTGTATGTTGTGGGGGCGGGGGAGGGAGATCTGAAGGCAGAAGTTTTGCAGGCAAATTGATTTCTTTGTTGACTTAGATTTTCTCTTTCTTTCTTTCTTTTTTTCTCTTTCTTTCTTTCTTTCTTTCTTTTCTTTCTTTCTTTCTTTCTTTCTTTCTCCTCTCTCTCTCTCTCTTTTGTGTCCGAACTAGGTAGCCCTGACTGCTCTCAAACCGCCCAACTCAGGCCTTCTTCTTGGCCTCAGCCTCTCAAACTTCTGTGATCATAGGCTTTCCATTTGGTTGACACCCTGGTCTTCCTGCCTAGTCTTGAACTCTGGGTCTGAGGCAATCCTGCTGCCGAGGCCTGCCCTCACCCAAAGTTTTCTGGATTTGTATTGGGGTCGAGGTGGGGGCTTGCTATGGTGTCCAGCCTGGTGTCTGCTCCTGGGCTCCAGCCATCTTCCCATCTTGGCCTCCCCAAGTGCTGAGGAGACAGTGTGAGTCACCCTGGACCCCTGAAGGTTTGAGAGTCACACCCTCCCTTTCCCCAAGATCACCCCTGGGAGGAGCGAGTGGGTCCACCATGGGGATCAAGGCAGTGGAGGGTTGGGCACCC
>NW_007172973.1:0-798 GCF_000164805.1 Carlito syrichta | reverse complement strand
GAAGATCTGCTGGGATCGCTGCCACCGCTCCTGCGACGGAGACTGTCCTGCCCACCCGGCGTGGGGCTCCTGTTGCCTGCTCGGAGGCAGGCAGCCATCTTGTTCCTGTCCGGCCCCACCCCCTCTGGGGCGAGCAGATGAGATAGCACCACCTGCTGGCGATTCAAGGTAACAACACCGAAACGGGAGAGACAAGCTTCATAAAGACATAGACTAAACTTCTGAACCGAGGTTATTCTGAAATGTCCTTCACAGCAGATCAGGGGAACTGACCCTAACTGCAAACTAATTTACCAGCTTGAAAAAAAAAACGAGAAATCAGACCTGAAAGGACATTGGACTTAAACGAAATGTCTCAGAGTGTGCTTCATTGATTTTATTAGTTTAATGACTTAATTCTATTCCTACTGTATTGTTCCCTTTTTTCTCTTTTCCCTTCCCTTTTCTTCTCTTTTATTCTGTCTGTGAACCAGGTCTTTGTATAGAGGAACAGCACACTAATAAGATGGTTGGATAGCTGGTATGTTAGCATCACTATATGTTTTATTTTTGTTTGTATGAGAGTTGGTTCGACTGTAGCGGTGGTCTATTGTTTTTATTTGTTTCAGTATAGGCCTCTCTCTCTATTTGTTGGCACACACGTTTGTTTCCCCCTTTACTCCTCTATCTCTCCACTCCCCTTTTCAACCCACTATCTGCTCCATTCTTTCCCCTCTGCTAACCACATTTTATTTCAGGGAGTAAACCTACAGCCCCACTGCCCTGGAAAGATTCCAAGGGCAGTGGGAAGTGGGTTCC
>NW_007172972.1:0-747 GCF_000164805.1 Carlito syrichta | reverse complement strand
CCTAATTTACCAGCTTGAAAAAAAAAAACGAGAAATCAGACCTGAAAGGACACTGGACTTAAACGAAATGTCTCAGAGTGTGCTTCATTGATTCTATTAGTTTAATGACTTAATTCTATTCCTACTGTATTGTTCCCTTTTTTCTCTTTTCCTTTTCCTTTTCTTCTCTTTTATTCTGTCTGTGAACCATGTCTTTGTATAGAGGAACAGCACACTAATAAGGTGGTTGGATAGCTGGTATGTTAGCATCACTATATGTTTTATTTTTGTTTGTATGAGAGTTGGTTCGACTGTAGCGGTGGTCTATTGTTTTTATTTGTTTCAGTATAGGCCTCTCTCTCTATTTGTTGGCACACTCGTTTGTTTCCCCCTTTACTCCTCTATCTCTCCACTCCCCTCTTCAACCCACTATCTGCTCCATTCTCTCCCCTCTGCTAACCACATTTTATTTCAGGGAGTAAACCTACAGCCCCACTGCCCTGGAAAGATTCCAGGGCAGTGGGAAGTGGGTTCCACATTATCCACACGCCTGTCAGCGAATACCAGGACCTGCAGACAGATTTTGAATCACAGCTCTCCCCTTAAGTACATCTCAAAACTGCAAAAAGGACCACCTCCAACCTACAGTGCAACTTCAGAATTGAACAAAGTAAGAGGACGTACATAAAGAATAGGAGATTGAACAAACAGAAGTAAAACCAATCCCTTTACCCCTGAATAACAGAATTAAAGAAGACGGTGACGTGG
>NW_007172971.1:0-692 GCF_000164805.1 Carlito syrichta | reverse complement strand
TTTTGATTCTCTGATCTTTGGACTACACAACTTACACCGCTGGCACTCCTGGCTCTCAGGTCTTTAGCCTCAGGCAGAGAGTTAACCATAGGCTCCTCTATTCTCAGGCCTTCCAGGCATGGACTGAATTACACCACTGGCTTCTTGGTTCTCCAACTTGCAGTTGGCATATCATGGAATTTTTTGGTTTTCATAATAGCATAAGCCAATTCCTGTAATAAATCTCCTGTCTATCTATCTATCTATCTATCTATCTATCTATCTATCTATCATCTATCTTCATCATCATCATCTGTCTATTTATCTATTTTATTAGTTCTGTTTCCCTGGAGAACTCTAATTAATAGAGATTCCTGTTATCAAATAGACCAGAGCTAATAAGTGTTGGTGCAGATGTAGTGAAAAGGGAGCCCTTGTGCACCACTGGTGGAATGTAAATTAGTACAGCCATTATAGCTAACAGGGTAGAAGTTCCTTTACAAAATACAAATAGAACTACCTTATGATCGAGCAATCAATTTCTTAGTATATATCCAAAGGAAATAAAATCGCTATCAATGAAGGGATACTAATTACTGTGAACTAAAAATTAATAAAGTATAATATAATCATACAAATATGTGGCAATAAAATATATGGTATGTAAGTTCTCAGTAAGTCTACCATATTTGTTATTGTTTGGTTTTGACCTG
>NW_007172970.1:0-2093 GCF_000164805.1 Carlito syrichta | reverse complement strand
TCAGCTGGCTAGCCAGCTGACTAGCTATGTAATGACATAGTTAAGTCAGTTTCCTTGCCAGATGACTAGCTAATTAAGTCAGCTAGTTAAGTCAGCTGGCTAGCCAGCTGGCTATCTAAGTAGTGAGCTAGTTAAATCTGTTGGCTAGGTAGCTGGCTAGCTGGTTAATTCAGCTAGTTAAGAGAGCTGGATATCCAACTGGCAAGGTAGGTAGCTAGCTAGTTAACTCAGCTAGATAGCTACCTACCTAGTTAGTGATGTCAGCGAGTTAAGTCAGCTGGATAGCCAACTGGTTAGCTGGTTAAATAATCTAGTTTAATCATCTATCTAGCCAGCTGGGTAGGTAGGTAGCTAGCTAGATAAGTCAGCTTACTAACCAGCAGGTTAGCTGTTTAATTCACCTAGTTAAGTCAGCTGAATAGCCTGCTGGCTAGGAAGGTAGCTAGCTAGATTAGTTAGCTGGCTAGCCAGCTTGCTTGCTTAAGTCAGCAAGGTAAGTCAGCTGGCTAGTTAGCTGGCTAGATAGGTAGCCAGCTAGTTAATTCAGCTGGGTAGCCAGCTGAGTAGCTGGTTAAGTCAGCTGGCAACCAGCAGGTTAGGTAGTTAAGTCAACCCATTATGTTAGTTTCCTATCCAGCTGGTTAGCTTGTTAAAAAGCTAGTTAAATTAGATGGCTAGCCATCTGAACAGCTAGTTATTTCAGCTAATTAAGTCAGCTGGCTGGCTAGGAAACTAGCTATATAAGTCAGCTAGTTAATTCTGCTGGGTAGCTAGTTAAGACAGCTAGTTATGGCAGCTGGCTAGCTAGATAGCCAGGTAGGTAGCTAGATGGTTAAGACAGCTAGATAACCCAGCTGCCTAGCTTGGTAGCTAGTTTGTTACGTAAGCTAGTTAAGTCAGCTTGCTATCTAGTTAACTCAGCGATTTAAGTCAGCTGGCTAGCCAGTTTCCTAGCTGGGAAGCTAGCTAGTAAAGTCAGCTGGCTAGCTAGTCAACTAGCTAGTTAAGTAACCTAGTAAAGTCAGCTCACTACCCAGCTGGTTAGCTAGGTAGTGGGGTAGTTAATTCAGTTGGCAAGCCAGTGGGCAACATAGGTAGCTAACTAGTTAAGACAGCTGGCTATCGAGCTGGATAGCTAGGAAGCTAGGTAGTTAGGTCAGCCTGCTATCCAGCAGGCTTGCTAGTAAAGTCACCTAGTTAAGTCTACCTGCCTAGACAACTGGCTAGCTAGGTCGGTAGATAGTTAAGTCAGATGTCTAGCCCGCTCTTTAGCTAGTTGAGTCACCTAGTTAAGTCAGCTGCCTAGCCAGCTGGCTATCAAGGTAGCTTGCTACCTAAATCAACTGGGTAGACAGCTGGCTAGCTAGTTAAATCACCTAGTTAAGTCAGCAGGCTAGCCAGCTGGCCCTCAATATAGCAAGCTAGTTAATTCAGCTGACTAGCAAGCATGCCAGCTATATAAGTCAGCTAGTTTAGTCAGCTGGCTAGCCAGTTGGCTAGCTAGGTAGCAAGTCAATTAAGAAATTTGGCTAGACTGCTGGTTAGTTAATTAAGTCAGCTGGTTAAGTCAGCTGGCTAGCCAGCAAGCTAGCTAGGTAGAGAGCTAGTTAAGTCAGATGGCTAGCCTGCTGGCTAGCGATATAGCAAGCTAGCTAATTCAGCTGACTAGCAAGCAGGCCAGCTATTTAAGTCAGCTAGTTTAGTCAGCTGTCTAGCCAGCTGGCTAGCTAGGTAGCAAACCAGTTAAGTCATTTAGCTAGCCTGCTGGTTAGCTAATTAAGTCAGCTCGTTAAGTCAGCTGGCAAGCCAGCCAGTTAGCTAGGTAGAGAGCTAGCTAAGTCGGATGGCTAGCCAGTTGGCTAACTAGTTAAGTCAGCTAGTGTTCAGCTGGCTAGCAAGCCAAATTAACGAGCTGACTTAATTAGCTAACCAGTCAACTAATTAAGTCTAATTAGTTAAGCCAACTAATTAAGTCTGCTGGCTATCCAACTGTCTACCTAGGTAGCAAGCTAGTTAAGTCAGCTGCCTATCCAGCTGGCTAGCTATTTAAGTCAGCTTCTTAATTCAGCTTGCATCCCATCTGGTTAGCTAGG
>NW_007172969.1:0-710 GCF_000164805.1 Carlito syrichta | reverse complement strand
GGCTAGCCAACTGACTTAACTATCTCGCTACCTTACCTAGCCAGTTGCTAGACAGCTGACATAATTAGCTGAATTAGCTAGGTAGCTACTGGCTAGACAGCTGACTAAGTAGTTAGCTGGCTAGCTCCCTACCTCGCTAGTCAGTTGATGCAAACATTTAGCTAACTAGCTAGCTACCTAGATAACAAGCTCACATAAATTCTTAGCTGCCTAGCTAGCTAGCTGACTTAACATGCTAGCTAACTAGTTAGATTACTCATTATCTAAAGTGCTAGCTAGCTGACTTAATCATCTGACTTAACTCGTTAACTAACAAGCTTCCTAGATGGCTTAAGCAGCTGACTTAACTCGTTAGATAATTAGCTAGCTTGCTGACTCATCCAGCTGACTTCACTCGTTAGCTAACTATCTAGCTAGCCTACTCAACCAGCTGACTCAACCCATTTGCTAACTAGCTAGCTAGATGACTCAATCAACTTACTTAACTAGCTAGTTAATTAACTAACTACCTGACTCAACCTGCTGGCTTAACTCGTTAGCTAATTAGCTAGCTAGCTGTCTTAACCAGCTGACAATTAGAAAGCTGACTTAACTAGCTTTATTAGGTAGGTGACTTAACTATATAGGTAGCTGATTTAACTGACTGACTTAAATAGTTAGCTAGTTTAAGTAACTACCCAAATTAAATAGCTAGCTAACTATTTAACTAG
>NW_007172968.1:0-827 GCF_000164805.1 Carlito syrichta | reverse complement strand
TTAGAAAGCTGACTTAACTAGCTGACTTAGCTTGCTGACTTAACTGCTTAGCTAGCTGACTTAACTGGCTGACTAAGTTAGCTAGCTGACTTAACTACTTGAAAAAAATAGTTAGCTATATATTTAGCTGACTGAATAACTAGCTGATTTAACTAGTTAGCTAACTAGTTAGGTTGCAGACTTAAGTAGCTGACTTTAATTAGCAAAATAATGAGCTTGCTGTCTAAGCTAGCTGACTTAGCTAGCTAGTTAGTTCGCTAGCTGACTTATCTAGCTGACTTAAGTAGTTGGCCAACAAGATAGTTAGCTGTTTTAACGAGTTGGTTAACAAGTTAGCTAACTCTTTTAACTATTTGGTAAACGAGTTATCTAGTTGTCTTAAATAGTTGGTAATGAGTTAGGTAGGTGGCTTAACTTGTCTGACAATTCGACCAACTAATTATCTGGTTTAACACGTTGGCTGGCTACTCGGCTGACTTGTTAGCTGGCTTAACAAGTAGGCCAAATAGTTGTCTGACTAGTTAGCTGGGTTAATTAGTTGACTGACGAATTGGCCCACAAGTGACCTCAGTTAACTATTTGGCTGGTAAGTTTGCTGACCTAACTAGTCTACCCACAAGTTAGCTGACCTAACTTGTCAGCTGACAAGTTGGCTGACTAGTTATCCAATTGGTTAGCTTACTTAAATAGTTGGGTGGCTAGCAGGCCGAATGGTTAGCTGACTTAATAATCAGCCAGTGAGTGAGCCAACTGGTCAGCTGACTTATCTATTTGTCCAGCGAGTGAGCCGACTTGTCAGCTGATTTAACTAGTCAGCCTGCGAGTGA
>NW_007172967.1:0-480 GCF_000164805.1 Carlito syrichta | reverse complement strand
GAGTAGCCGGAAATTACAGGCGCGCGCTACCACGCCCGGCTGATTTTTTTGATTTATTGTAGAGATGAGGTCTCGCTGCCCAGGCGGGTCTCGAACCCGCGGGCTCAGGCAATCCACTCACCTCAGCCTCCCAAAGGCGCGGGATTACAGGCTGAGCCACCGAGCCCGGCGAGCCCACGATTTTGAGGCAGGCATTGAATGATGATCGTGTCCCCGGGCCCTGGCCTGGGTCACAGAACCAGACCCTGTCTCCAAAAACATCAGAATCGGACACAGATTCTCAACTGTGCATGCTGTCTTCACAGGGCGACTGGCTTTAGAGCCAGGAAAAATGGAATTGCGGGAAGAATGTTTTCCAGGAGAGGGATGTGTCCCTGGCCCTTTTGGCAGAAGGTGCTTGTTCACGAGTCAGAGGGTCAGCCTGCCTATGGCACATTTCTAACCTCAGAGAGGAAAGCCAGCAGGAACCTGGTCAGGGAG
>NW_007172966.1:0-766 GCF_000164805.1 Carlito syrichta | reverse complement strand
CATAGTCCAACAGGGAGGCCCTTGCCTCTTTCTACTTTGCTTTTTTGTTTAATAGCCCCATATATCTTTAAATTTCTCCAACAATGCTTAACTAAACTCTCAAATCAAAACCTCAACCTCCTATTACTCAATAGTTATCAACCTGTCCCAATAGAGAAGTCAACACCTTGTCCCTAAACATCACTTAATTTTTCTTTTAGATATGCTCTCTTCCAGGTTCTCTATTAACATCCACAGTCTACTCCAAGACAGCTGGTTACTACCGCCCTCAGACCCACTGGAATACTGGCTGGAACAAGTCGCTGTTCTACACTTAAAAGGAACCTTCATGGAACACTCACCTGCGAAAATCTACACCTTCAGCGCCTACCTTTGGACGCTGCTCTGGCTGGTTCTGAATCCTTCCACCATCTTACCACCACATCACCCCTGACCAGCAGGAAGTAGCCAGAAAGAGTAATGACGCCCCTCCCCATAAGAACAGAAAAGGTGGGAATGAATGGTGCATGAAGCAACCAGAGGGGCAACTCCCAGAATGGTGCCGAGCATGGTGAAGACACACCAGACAACAAAGGCCCTAGTTCCTGGCTTCTGTGTGCACAATTCCCCATGCACACGAAGTTCAAACCTGCAAGCCTCCAATCCTTAGCCAGCTTTGTATGCGTCCAATGGGACTATAACATGTCATCGGCCCCAACCTGCTCCCATTCGCTTCTCATTAGAACATAGCACTGCCCTTCCTGGCCCCTGTCAGGCTAGTAAATAC
>NW_007172965.1:0-715 GCF_000164805.1 Carlito syrichta | reverse complement strand
TAATCAACTAGTTAAGTCAGCTGGCTAACCAACTGCCCAGCCAGTCAGGTAGCTATTTAAGTTGGCTGACTAGCCAGGCTGCAAGTCCACTAGATAGCTACCCAGCTGACAAGTCAGCTAGCCTGCCAGGTAGCTAGTTAGTTAATCCAGGTAGATATTCATCTAGTCCACCAGGTAACTAGCTAATTATGTCAGCTGGCTAGCCAGCTAGCCAGCCAACTACCAACTCATCTAGTTAAGTCAGCTAGCTAGCCAGCTAGCTAGTTAAGTCAGCTAGCTAGTCTACTAGCTAATCAGCTTGCTAGTTAAGTCACCTAGCCAGCTAACTAGCCACGTTATCTAGCTAGTTAAGGCAACTGACTATACAACTAGATAACTTGTTTACTAGCTAATTATTTCAGCTAGATAACCTGCTAGCTAGTCAGCTAGCTAGTTAAATCAGCTAGTTACTTTGTGAACTAGTCAGCTAGCAGCTCAGCTACCTGGTCAGCTAATTAGTGGGTTCACTCACTTTCCATCAGGTCAGGTAACTAGTCGACTCACTCGCCTGCCAACCAGTCCACAAATTAATCGGCTCACTCGCCAGCCAACAGGTCAACTAACTTGTAGGCTCACTCACAAGCCAACAGGACAGCTAACTAGTCGCCTTGCTCACCCAGCTGACTAACTAAACCAGCTCACCTGGTTGGCTGTCTCACCGGCCAACTAGTTAAGG
>NW_007172964.1:0-861 GCF_000164805.1 Carlito syrichta | reverse complement strand
CCAACTACCCACTCATCTAGTTAAGTCAGCTAGCTAGCCAGCTAGCTAGTTAAGTCAGCTAGCTAGTCTACTAGCTAGTCAGCTTGCTAGTTAAGTCACCTAGCCAGCTAACTAGCCACGTTATCTAGCTAGTTAAGGCAACTGACTATACAACTAGATAACTTGTTTACTAGCTAATTATTTCAGCTAGATAACCTGCTAGCTAGTCAGCTAGCTAGTTAAATCAGCTAGTTACTTTGTGAACTAGTTGGCTAGCAGCTCAGCTACCTGGTCAGCTAATTAGTGGGTTCACTCACTTTCCATCAGGTCAGGTAACTAGTCGACTCACTCGCCTGCGAACCGGTCCACAAATTAATCAGCTCACTCTCCAGCCAACAGGTCAACCAACTTGTAGGCTCACTCGCAAGCCAACAGGACAGCTAACTAGTCGCCTTGCTCACCACCTGACTAACTAAACCAGCTCACCTGTTGGCTGGCTCACTGGCCAACTAGTTAAGGCAGCTCATCCGTCAACTCACTTGGTCAATTATTTAAGTCGACTCACCAGTCGGCTCACTCACCGGCTGACTTTTTAATTCTTCTGACCAGTTGGCTCACTCGTCAGCCGACTAAATTTGGCTGACCAGTCAGCTCACTCACAAGCCAACTAGTTAAGTCAGTTCAGGAGTCGGCTCAATTCCAGGCCGACTAGCTAAGTCAGCTGACAAGCCGGCTCAATCACCAGCCATCTAGTTAAGTCAGATGATCAGTCAGATCACTGACCAGCCGACTAGTTATGTCAGCTAACTGGTCGGTCAACTAGTCGGCCAACTAATTAAGTCAGTCAACAAATAGCCCGACTAGTTGGCCAACTTGTCAGCT
>NW_007172963.1:0-618 GCF_000164805.1 Carlito syrichta | reverse complement strand
CAGATGGCTAGACAGCAGGCTAGCTAGTTATTTCAGCTAGTTTATTCAGCAGGATAGCTAGGTAGCTAGCAAGTTAAGTCAGCTAGTTATGTCAGCTAGCCAGCTTGTTAAGTCAGTTAGTTAAGTTGGCCTTATAACAACATATTTAGTTAGATAGTTAGCTAGTTATTTAAGCTAGTTAGCTAGCTAGTTACATTAGCTATTTAAGTCAGTTGGATAGCTAGTTAAGTCAGCTAGTTAAGTCAGCTGCCTAGCCAGCTGCCTAGCTGGCTATCTAGCTAGTTAAATCAGCTGAACTAGCCAGCTGGGTTAGCCTAGTTAAAGTCACCCTAGTTTAACTCAGCTTTGCCCAGCCCCACTTTGTTTAGCTAGGGTAGCTAGGTTAGTTTAAGGTCAGCTGGGTAAGACTGCAGGGTTTACATAGGGTAGCTATCTAGTTAAGTCAGCTGGGTAGCTGCCTGGCTAGCTAGAAGTTTCAGCCAGTTAAATCAACTGGCTAGCAGCTGGCTATCTACTTATGTCAGCTTGTTTGAGTCAGCTGGCTAACCAACTGGCTAGTTTGGTTTAAGTCAGCTAGTTAATTCAGGTGGCTAAAACAACTGGTTAGCTAGGTAGCTA
>NW_007172962.1:0-857 GCF_000164805.1 Carlito syrichta | reverse complement strand
CGGTAGTCATTTGCAATTATGTTGAATGATAGAAAGCAGAGACTGGCATCAGGAGACCCAGGTCACAGTCTCTCCTCTGTCTCTAGTCAATCCCTTAACTACTCTAGCTTCAGTTTCTTTATCTATACAATGATAAGTTGGTTTAGATCAAGAGTCAGAAGTCCAAATACCTACATGGGCAGGGCAGGTGACAGAAGCATAAAAGCTTACATCACGGCATATCACAGCATCACCACTTATTTGCTTCACAGTCGCAAAAACAACTGTGTTGAAATTTCACTCTCTTTTATATATCATTAAGCTTTTCATCAGGCATCTTTTCACATACCAGTCATTCAGTCATGGTTCTTTTTATGGTTTGTTTTCCTAATGGAGGATTATGCTGTATTCTTTTGCTACAGATGCACTTTGTCGGTATATTCAACCCAGAAATCCTCTTTATGTTCTGAAAAAGTAAGTCTGACTCACATTTTTCTGTTTTTTATTTCTCAAAAGTACATGGGTATGGGGACACATTTAGTTTTTAGTTTTATTCTATGACTGGAAAAGCAACAGTATTGATGGAATAATACTTGGTAGGTGGCACTCAGCCAAAGTAGGAGGAGTTACAGAGAGGGGTGGGTAGTGTGGTCAATGGCAAACTCATGTGAAAATGAAGAAAAGACCTGCCCCTGCTGCAGCAGGTAATGGTCCCCTAATACCACTTGATTTGGGGCCTCTGAGAATAGAGCTCACATAGGAATGTGTTTTCTGAATTTTTGCAAGAAAACTGTACATCCTTATTATTTTTCATTTTATATGTTAGCAACTACATTTAAATTTAGCAATATCATAGTATCAATATGTAGCAGTCATGG
>NW_007172961.1:0-1097 GCF_000164805.1 Carlito syrichta | reverse complement strand
TCACAGCATCACCACTTATTTGCTTCACAGTCACAAAAACAACTGTGTTGAAATTTCACTCTCTTTTATATATCATTAAGCTTTTCATCAGGCATCTTTTCACATACCAGTCATTCAGTCATGGTTCTTTTTATAGTTTGTTTTCCTAATGGAGGATTATGCTGTATTCTTTTGCTACAGATGCACTTTGTCGGTATATTCAACCCAGAAATCCTCTTTATGTTCTGAAAAAGTAAGTCTGACTCACATTTTTCTGTTTTTTATTTCTCAAAAGTACATGGGTATGGGGACACATTTAGTTTTTAGTTTTATTCTATGACTGGAAAAGCAACAGTATTGATGGAATAATACTTGGTAGGTGGCACTCAGCCAAAGTAGGAGGAGTTACAGAGAGGGGTGGGTAGTGTGGTCAATGGCAAACTCATGTGAAAATGAAGAAAAGACCTGCCCCTGCTGCAGCAGGTAATGGTCCCCTAATACCACTTGATTTGGGGCCTCTGAGAATAGAGCTCACATAGGAACGTGTTTTCTGAAGGTTTTGCAAGAAAAGCTGTACATCCTTATTATTTTTCATTTTACATGTTAGCAACTACATTTAAATTTAAGCGAATATCAATAGTATCAATATATAGCAGTCAATGGTTAAGACTAGCCATGAGAAAACTGTGGATTAGATGCCCACAAAGTTTTGAGACATTAGGGCCACATGATCTCAAAGTAGTCCCTTTCTCATAAATATATATATTTAATTATTTATTTATATGAACTGGGTGCAGTGGCTCATGCCTGTAATCTCAGCACATTGGGAGGCCAGGACAGGAGGATCGCTTGAGCCTAGTCATTTGAAACAAGCCTGGGCAGCATAGCAACACCTCATCTCTACAAAAAATAAAAAAAAAATTACCTGAGTGTGGTGGCACATGCCTTTAGCCCCCAGCTACTCGAAAGACTGAGACGGGAGGATCACCTGAGCCTAGGAGGTTGAGGCTGTAGTGAGTTGTAATCATGCCACTGCACCCCAGTCCGGGTGAAAGAATGAGACCGCTGATTCAAAATGAAGTAGGCACTATTGTGATCCTCATTTTACAGATGAGGAA
>NW_007172960.1:0-1078 GCF_000164805.1 Carlito syrichta | reverse complement strand
CATCTTCTTCATGTGTGTTTGTAGGGATATAAATTCCCCTCTTACTACAGCTTTCAGGGCATCCCAGAGATTTTGGTAAGATGTTTCTTCATTTTCATTTGTTTCCAGGTATCTTTTGATCTCTGTTTTGATTTCGTCGTTGACCCAGGAGTTGTTTAGCATCATGCTGTTTAGTGTCCATGTCTTTGTGGGTTTTGGGGGGACTTTGTTGGTGTCAATGTTTATTTTTATTCCCCTGTGGTCCGAGAAGGTGTTTGGTAGAATTTCGGTCCTTTTAAATTTGCTTATGCTTGATTTATGGCCGAGTATGTGGTCGATCTCAGAATATGTTCCATGTGGTGATGAGTAGAATGTGTATTCTGTGGTCTTTGGATGGAGTGTTCTGTAGGTATCAATTAAGTCCATTTGGTCCAAAGTCACATTGAGGTTCCGGATCTCCTTGCTGATTTTTTGTCCTGATGATCTGTCTAGGTTTGTGAGTGGGGTATTAAAGTCCCCAGTTATGATAGTGGTAGAGTCAATGTCTTTCTTTAGTTTTCCAAGAAGTTGCTTTATGAAAGTTGGCGCACTTATGTTGGGTGCATGTATGTTTAGGATAGATATTTCTTGTTGATGGATTGAGCCTTTTATCATTATGTAGTGGCCTTCTGTATCTTTTTTGATTTTTAATAGCTTGAAGGGTATTTTGTCTGAAATTAAGATGGCTACTCCTCCTTTCTTTTGTATTCCATTTGCCTGAAAGTTTGCTTCCCATCCTCTTACTTTGAGTCTGTGGGTGTCCTTTCTAGTGAGGTGAGTCTCTTGAAGGCAATAGATTGTTGCCTGATGATATTTTATCCATTTTGCCATTCTATGTCTTTTCAGTGGTGCATTTAGTCCATTCACATTTAGGCTAATAATTGAAATGCAAGAGTTGATCCCTGTCATAAGGTTCTTACAGAGTTGATTCTGTTTATTTGTTGTCTTTCTTTGGGTTTTGGAGTTGGTTCATGTGTGTTTTTAATCTTTTGCCTGTACTCTTTTGAAGAATGCTGTTGTTCTTTTTTCTTTTTCTTCTGTGTTCAGTATTTCTTAAGTG
>NW_007172959.1:0-2538 GCF_000164805.1 Carlito syrichta | reverse complement strand
CCAGATAGTTAAGCTGACTGGCTAGCCAGCTTACCAGGAGAGTGTCTGGCTAGTTGATCTCGACTGGTATCCAACTCTCCAGCCTGCCGCCTGGAAATTTAAGCCAGTTGGCTATCCAGCAGGCCAGCCCACTAACTTGATAGCCAGGAGCATAGCCAGCAAGCCAGCCAGGTAGCTAGCTAGTTAAGGCAGCTGGTTAAACGTCTATCCAACCAAGTAGCTAGCTAATTAAGTCAGCTGACTAGCCAGTTAACCAACCAAATAGCTAGTCAGCTAGTTAAGACAGCTAGCTATCCATCTATCTAGTTAAGTCAACTAGCAAGTCAGCTAACTATTCAGCTAGCTAGTTACATTAGCTAGCTAGTCAGGTTGAAAGTCAGCTAGCTAGATAAGTCAGCAAGATAGTCAGCTAGCTAGTCAGCAATATAGTTAAGTCAGCTAGCCAGCTATCTATCCAGTTAGCTAGCTCATTATGTCAGCTAGCTGGAGAGCTAGATAGAGTGATTGCTACCTAGTTATGACAGCTATATAGCCAGCTAGCTAGTCAGCTAGCCAGTTAAGTCAGCTGGTAAATCAGCTAGGTACTTAGCTAACTATTAGGCTAACAACTCAGCTAGCTGGTCAGTTCACAAGTGGGATCACTTGCTTTCCATCAGGTCAGCTAACTCATCAGCTTGCTCACCTGCCAAATGGTCAGCAAACTAGACGCCTCACTCACCAGCCCACAGGTCAACTAACTTGATGGCTCTCTCACAGGCCAACAGGTCAGCTAACTAGTTGGCTTTCTCACCAGCCAACTAGTTAAGTCAGCTGGCCAGCCAGCTGGCTAGCTAGTTAAGTCAGCTAGTTAAGTCTGCTTGCTAGCCAACTAGCTAGCTGGTTTAGTCAGCTAGTTAAGTCAGCTGGCCAGTCAGCTTGCTACCTATGTACCTAGCTAGTTAAATCAGCTAGTTAAGTCAGCTGACTATCTAGGTATCTAGCTAGTTATGTCAGTTAGTTAAGTCAGCTGGCTAGCTAAAGTCAGTTAAGTCAGTTGGCTAGTCAGCTGCCTATCAGGGTAGCTATCTCGTGAAGTTAGCTGGCTAAGTAGCTGGTTAGCTAGATAAGTCACCTTGTTAAGTCAGCTCACTGGCCAGCAGGTGAGCTCGGTAGTTAGGTAGTTAAGTCAGGTGGCAAGCCAGCGAGATATGTAGGTAGTTATCTAGTTATGTCCGCTGGCTAGCCATTAGGTATCTAGTTATGTCAGGCAGTTAAGTCAGGTGGCTATCCAGCTGTCTAGCTAGGTAGATAGCTAGTTAAGTCGGCAGGCTATCAAGCTGGCTACTTCATTAAGTCTGCTAGTTAAATCAGCTGGTTAGGCTCCTTTACTAGATAGGTAGCTAGGCAATAAAGTCAGATGGCTAGTCAGCTGCCTAGCTCGTTAAGTCAGCTAGTTTACCAGCAGGCTAAACAGCTGGGTAGTTAATTAAGTCAGCATGTTAAGTCTGTTGTCAAGCCAGCTGGCAAGCTAGTTAAAAAGCTAGTTACGTCAGAGGGGCAGCCAGCTGGCTTGCTAGTTATGTCAGCTGGTTAAGTTAGCTGGCTAGCTAGGTAGCTAGGTAGTTAACTGAGCTAGATATGTTAACTATCTAGCTGGTTAAGTCAGCTAGTTAAGTAAGCTCACTATATGATAGCTAGCTAGGTAGATACCTATTTAAATAAGCTAATTAAGTCAGCTGGCTAGCTAGGTTGCTAGGTAGTTCAGTCACCTATTTAAGACAGCTGGCTAGCTAGTTAAGACTGTTAGTTAAGTCAGCTTGCTAGAAAGCTACCTAGCAGGATAGCTAACTAGTTATTTCAGCAGGCTAGTCAGCTGGCTAGCTAGTTAAATCATCTAGTTAAGTCATCTGGCTGGCCAGCAGGTTAGCTACATAGTTTTGTAGTTAAGTCAGCTGGCAAGCCAGTGGGGTATGTAGGTAAGTAGCTAGTTAAGTAAGCTGGCTAGACATCAGACGTCTAGTTATGTCAGTTAGTTTAGTTACCTGGCTAGCAAGCTGGGTAATAAGTTATGTCAGCTAGTTGAGTCAGCTGGCTAAGTCAGCTAGTTAATTCAAGTGGCTAGAGAACTGGCTAGCTGCATAGTTTGCTAGTTGCAACATCTGGCTAGCCAGTAGGCTATCTTTCTGAGGCAGCTAATTAAGTCAGCTGGGTAGCCACCTGTCTGGGTAGTTAGTTAACTAATTAAGTCAGCTGGCTTGCTGGCTGACTAGGTAGATAAGTCAGCGGGTTGAGTGAGCTGGCTAGCAGGCTGTCTAGGTAGTTGTCTAGGTGGTTAAGCTAGCTCACTAGCTGGATGGTTATCTAGTAAATTCAGCTGATTAAGTCACCTTGTTAGCTGGCTGGCTTGTTAGGTGGCTGGCAAGTTAAGCCACCTGGTTAGCAGGCTGGTTAGGTAGGTGGTCAGCTACTTAAGCTGGCTGGCTAGCCAGCTGACCAGCAGGGTGCCTGGCTAGTTAAGACAGCTGACTATCTGACTACCCAGTAAGCTGACTGGATATT
>NW_007172958.1:86504-156321 GCF_000164805.1 Carlito syrichta | reverse complement strand
AAATAAACTACTTCTGAGTATAAGAGTCTTGGTTGACAGGCCATTTTAAAATATGGTTTGGGAGAAGAGGAAGAAAACGTTTAGACAAACTAAGTATCCCATTCATTTTGATTGGTTTCATTTGACTAAGATTTTTCAATTGACAAAACTAAATATCTGAAGTCTGCACAATGATAAAAGAGAGAAAAAGTGGATAGCAAAAAGCACACATTTATTTTAGTAGTCTCGGGGAATAAAACCCTGATAATTTGTGAGGAAAGCATTACACTTGGTCACTGCTTTCTCTCTTGTGACTCACCCGCTGACAGCGCACTTTCCTCTGTCTTCTCAAAAGCCACTCTTGATGTATGTCTGTTTGTCTAGCAACCTGAAAACCACATCACCCTCAAAAAGCTTTGCTTCTAAGAAATACCTTTTCTAGGGCAGTTCTTTGAAAATTCCGAATTCCTGATATTGCAAAATATAATATTTCAAAGCAAATTCTACTGGTTTTAAAATCTTTTATTTTGCCTATTACTTTATGATTACTTAATGGACCTCAATCTTCCAAGTCCTCTTAATCTTAAGTTCTTTAAGTCCTTAGCACAATTAATAATAGGGAAATAATCTCAACTTCCAAATATGGCTGAGAACTTGAAAACAAACAGATAAAAAAATGCCACGAATTAGCCAAAAAATGTCATAAATCTCATGTACTAAAATCTATGCCTATAACTTAAAGGAGAGCATCTTTTATTCTTTAATATTATTCTAGATATGATTCTTAGTGTGCCCTAGTGATTTCTAAGTACTAACTCATTTACTAATCAGTAAATTAACACGAATTCTACTCAAACCTATCAGAATAAAACAAGAGCATATAAAAAAGGCATGAAAGTTTTGCATATTGTAAAGAAATACATGACTAATGTCATTATGTTTTATCCAACATCTTTACCTGTAGTACATTTGAACCAAAACACAGGAAGGTTTAGGGCTACTACAGGCAGAGACATTTCAGCAAGAAGATTTTACAATGGACAACTTACTGACGAGGGGAGAGACATAAAACTAATGGAACAGAGTACATAACTGAAGATATAAAAGCCTTTAAAAGGACAACACAGAATCATTTAGCATTTTACATAACTGCAAAATTTCCAAGTATAACTGTATTACAGCTCTGTTCTTAAGACTGCTTATAATGTTGTCTCTAAACAGATGAAATTATTAAAATGATATGCTATTTGAGAAAGCAGGAGAACATTGCTTCAAGAACTTATCTTTCGCCTAGTACTGGTGCTCAGTGCCCTGGACCTTCTGGTCCTGCTTTTCCTGGTCTTCAACCCACTCTTCTCACTGTGCTTAGGACTTCTAACCTCAGCCAATGGCAAAAATAAGTCCACTACTGCCGTCAACTGAGGTTGGGAATCAACTGACTTGGAATACCTGCTCTTCCGGAGACGTCAGATGAAGGCCATATTGGAGAGTAGAAAGCAAAGACATGTTAGATTAATTTATTATGAGCTATTTTTTCATTTCTTTCTAACTTTCAAAAGACAAGTTCCTACTACATATATTAGCTTTATACAGTCCCTATTTATATCGTGTCTAACTTACACTAATGAACTAAACTAAATAAGTAACAAATTGCCTAAATCTTTTAAACAAAATGAAATAAACCTCAATTGAATAACTGTTCCAGGAGAAAATATTTTTGTTCCAATGATCAATTTAATTATCTTAGTTGTGACTCTCATTTATAGGATGTATACTATATGCTAACAATGTCCCAGATATTTTTGAAAAAAAGAGCCTCAAGTTTGCAAACATTTCAGGAGGAACAATATTTTTTATTTACATCATCAGGCTAATTATCTCAATACTGACACTTTTATACACAGAAAATAAAAATAAAATAGGTCAATTCATGTTGCTTTCTTACTGAAACTTCAGTGGCAAAATGTACAATCTCTTCTCATTTTTATCAATGTCCAATTTTTCATATATTAAATTATATTTAAAACAGATATTTTTATTTAAGTGCAAGAGAAAATATGGATATAAGGTGGGAGGAACAGTGAAATAAGTTGGTTCATCAGGATGCCTAAAAACATAGGCTGAGTAATCACCAAGAGAACTGTATGTCCACATGGTGCCATCACATCAAACCCTTTGAGGAAGAATTTGTTATTGTTGACATAAAGGGAATGCCAAACAACCAAAATTTGAATCACTGAAAACTTAGTATACAGTGACCACATAGAAAATTTAACCCAATACTCTTTTGATACATTTAGTATAAAGGATACAGTAAAACCCATTAACTTTGGTGTGATTCCATTTTCCTTTTAAACGTATTTCAGCATCTTATTTGAAGTTATGTTGGGAACTTCTGATTTGCCTACAATGTACTTGATTACTTTTATCATCAGGAAAAATAAACAGATAAAAAATTATATTTGGAAAAAAAAGAAAATCTAACTCAAATATTTTGATAAAAAGCATTCCTACTAAAAAAATAAACAAAAAGATCACTCCTGGTGACTCAGCTTTTTCTGTTATAGAAACAATGTTTTGCAGAGAAATTAACAATTTGTAATTGATCTTCTTTCAGTTTAAACTATTTAGCGATCCAGCATAATTCTCTATCTATAACGTTGGAACAACAGCAAAAATTACAAAAAATTCTTTTGTATTTTTTCTGACTCTCACCCTGCAGAACATTTGGCATGTCTAGGTATTTCCTTTTATTTGCCGAGGTTCTGAATAGCACTTGTCATTTCTTCTTTTATTATTTTCTGTGCTATTGTGCCTAATACTCTCCTGCGCCTTTGTCTTAGTACATGCAGACTGTTAAAACACAGTATCAGAAACTAGGTAGCTTATAAACAACAAAAATTGATTTCTTAAAGTTCTGAAGGCAGGGAAGTCCAAGATTAAGGCAGAGAAGTTATATGATTAGGACTTGCTTTTTTTGGCTCACACAGGGCACCTTCCTTCTGGGACCTCACATAGTAGAAGGGACAACCAGGCTTCTTGGGCCTCTTTTATAAGGGAACTAATCCCACAAGTGATAACTCCATGCTCATGACCTAATCACCTTTCCAAAACCTCACCTTGGGAATTAGAATTTCAATAAATAAAACTTGGGAGACACAAACATTTAGACCATAGCTACTTCTTTATCCTGGTGTCCTTAATCAGCAGATGCTGCCTCTATGAACTTTGTTAGTGCAACTGTTGTTAGTTGATGTTAACATACCATGTAGGTAGCTACTTTTGATGATCATTCTGCTCTCATAGCTTGCTTGCTTATTCATGTAAGATTGAGAGGACAGGGCTTCAAAGCCTATACAGCTAAGATCATTTTGCTATGAGAGTGGCCTTGGATTATTCCTTTTTCTTAAGATGTTCTAGCTTTAGAACTTGGAAACAATCTCCCTATTGATGTGTAAGACATTTAAAAGATAGAATTCCATTTCTCAAACAAAAGTAACTTTCCATCATTGACCAAGAACTAATGTCCTAGGACAGAACTCAGACAATATTTTCCAATAAAAACACTTTAACTCAAAATTAGAGCAATTTTTGTTCTGTTCATTTATTTAACCTGAGTGTAGGATCCTACTAATCTTTCAAATAGACAAAACATTCTAGCACATTTTTTACCCTTCAAATAACAACACATTTCTTACTCCAAAATAATAATAGGCTGTGCATTTTATCAGATTCTTCTTTTCACCCCTCTCTAATACTTTTAAAATTTTCAAATCTCTTATATCATTCCTTTTTCATTGTAATATAAATAAATGTGTTCTGATCAACAGGTAATCAAGTAATAAGGAAGGAGCAAGATTAGAGTCTGTTTTGTGTCTATGAAGGCTAAAGTTCTGAGTTTTCAATATTAAAAAAAAATCTTAGGGATCTTAATTACCTGCATCACTAGTGCTATTATTATTTTCCTAATGAGGAAATGCTTTGCAGTCAGTTGTACTTTGCAGAATTTTAAGAGCATTAAAACGACTTCCCAAATTTAGACCACAAGTTAGCAATGGAATGGAGACTGCCAACAGCCCTAATCTATCAGACTCTGCTGGTCCCTTGCTATTTGGCCATGACTGTCATGGTGAAAGATGAACTCTCTTGTACTTGGACTGTTAATATAAATGAGCTCTATTTCACTTTGAGATGTCTTGATTGAGAATTCTTGAGATGACTCAGGTCAATTTTCTGAGAGGTTACAACTAATTTAGAACTTACAAGTGAGTATAAATAGCTTAAGCTGATCGTTTTAATATGACATACTTTACTCTTGGGTTGAATTTCATTTGCTGCCCTGAAACCAATTATTTTGGTTTTTTAAATCTTTCCAGAGATCTCACAAAGTCCCAACTAACCAATGCATAAATTTCTCTCCTAGTTACAGGCATTTTAGAGATGTATTGTATGCAGTGTGTAGTGCTGATCCCTTGGGCACCCCACTGGAAAATCCTTTGTGTCCTGAGAATTACCTAATTATTCCTTTTCTTTGTTTCCTATCATTTAATCAGACTTTAACTTCTCTCCCTCTGATTTCCTTGGTTATATTAATGCAACTGCATGAGAAACTTAATCAAAATCCTCCTTTGTAAGTTTAAACAAATTAAATCTGTTTTTTATTCATATGTAATTTGTCTTTTGTATTGTTTTTTCTTTGTAGGGAGATCTTTGTGTGGTAACTCATTACATTTAAAAATATTCAAAATAGATTATAGACTTGACAACTCACTTATGTATCCCTGTAAACATTACTTTCCTGTAATTTAAACATATTTTAATGTCATTTAAAAATATGATTTGATATAATTCAAATTATATGAGTTTTTATGATTTTATTACAAGATATATTAATTTGTATTGGATTTTGTCAAAGAAAAATGATAATACATAAGTTAGACAAGGAAGACTTTATTTAAGACTACTGAAACAGTGAGTAATATTAAACTCTACTCTCTTGAAACGAAAGATGGGAGAGTTTTAAGCAGCTGCCTGAACGAATAGAAAAGTACTGGAGGACACTGGATAAAGGTTAGTCAATGTGATTAGGTATTCTATGTTTGCTAAATGAAGTTAGGCTCCTACTCTCCCAGGAGAGTAGGGGATAAGGGCCTTATCTTTCCTGATTTCATTACAAAGGGATGGCTCTGAGGTTTTTTATAAAGATATTCCTGGGTTATAAAATTAACAAGAGGCTGGGAAAAGATTTACATTTCAAAGAGGCAGAGAAATAATTTACAATTAAGAGTTTTTTAAAATAAATTACTGTAGGAAAGAGGAGGTCAGGGGCCTATAACCAGGAAAAAGCCTTTCTAAGATTTTGTCAAGTTGAGAGGAATAATTAGGGCCTCTTAGTCAGTTCAATAATTACTGATAAAGAATTCTAAAATGTATTCAATATGACAAATATTTCCTTAAATATGCAAATATTTTCAAATTAATATTTCAGTATTAATAAATCCAATTACTTTTCTTAATAGTTTTAGGTTTGCCAATGCAGAATCTGATAATGAAGTTGAACCCATATGTAAGTATTTTAACATTTTCAAAAACTTATTGACCAATGTACAAAAGTACGAGAAATGATTAATTAGTATTTTTATATAAGATCTATACATTAAAATTATTGATATAATAAATTAACTTGTAACTTATTTATAAATGTGTTATCTTTAAATCTTGATTCAGTATCATGCTTCTGACAATATCATAGATCTAACTATTTGTCTGCAGTGTTGTCATGATCTCTGAAAGATCTGAGAGTTTATACTACTTGCAAGCTAACAAGTTTGCTTGCTATAGTTTCATAGATGCTAGTGGAAGACAAAAGACTCCAAGACCAGAGACACAAGATTTTATGATTACAGTGTAGCAGGCTGTACAAGTCTCATTAATTCTCTTGGCTTTTAAGTTCAATGGGGAGCATTAATGGAGCCAGGTCCAGTTGCATATTTTATGTGTTGGTGTGCATCATGGATAAAAATCCTTGAGCTTAGAAAGCTCCCAATCATAAGGAAATTGCTTTGCCTCTAAGGCAAACATTGTCTTTATTTTCCTAGTTAGGGAACAAATCTGTCCTCTGTCCTGGAAGGAGACACTGCATCCTACAAGGTTGTTTCAGTACAATATTCTTGATAAGATATTCCAACAGTAAAAACTGACAAAACATTCAAAAACATCATGCAGAATTGTATCCTAACATGCAGAACTGGTATATGTTTTTTTCCATCTAGATTTTTTGGCACCATACCCTATTGCCCATCTATTAATTTATTTCAATGCCATTTTATTATAAAAAGATCAATGTACATGTATGTACAACAGCCTGTTCCACTCTAATCAGGCATCCATGTTCCAGAGGAGGTTACATAACTGCTTTAAACTTCATTGTTAAAATCTACAGTATAGAATTCTTATTTAGCATAAGAGGTGTTAGAATGACGTTTCTGAAATAAGTGGTGTTCAAAATTTGTGATTAATTAGAAAGATCGTACCAGCATCCTCCCTGTTTAAAGAATGTATAAAAAATTTAGCAGGTCTTGGACACTAATATTTTCAGAAAAAGACTTTAAGTAAGAAATTTTTGACTATGTATTTTCACCTCTATCAGGGAGGACTCTATATACTCAGATGACTTAGTAAACATTTGATTAGGTATTCCATCTCCATGTGTCTTTCTAGGAGCTAGTCTTTAAAACAATGTCCTTGCCACAGAGGGGACTTTACCTAGATAAGAATTGATCAGAAGACTATTTTTTTTCTCCTTGTTATTTAATGCATATACAATTGCCACAATAAGATCTAATGAGATCTGGGATTTGCTTTTTGATCATTGACTACAAAGTTGTAGAGAGAAAGATAGGCATGCTAAACTCCTCCTCTGATCATCTGATTCTTCTGACATGTATCCAAAGCACCTGCTATATACTGTATGACTACATTGTCTTATAATCTCAGGAGGATGCTGGTAAGTGATTAATATTTGACTTTAGGAGGATATGGCGTCCTAACAATTTTGGTGCTGTAATTACTCCCACTATGGCCTATTTCAAGCTACTAAGGTGACACCCCTGACCAGGGAGTTGGGAATATTTGTACAGAATTGACTTTCAAGGGCCAGTAAAAGCCAGTTCTAGTAAGAGTTGGCTCCAGCTCACCACTGTTTAATGCTCTAATTTTTCTTATAAGCCAGTGATAAACAGTGAATGTTTTCATTTTTGGAGAAGACTAAATCTTGCTTATTTGAGAGAAACCAATAACTCAACAGTTTTAAAGACATAAATTTACACAGCAATTGAATTAAAACAGAGGAAAAACACATATATAAAATTCTCACTGTTAAAAATTGCATCATGAAATTTGACAGGTGTTCCTAGTCTTTCCATGATGTTTCCCTATTATACTTATCCATGATAACATAGTGAATTCATAAATACTGCTCTAGCTTTAGTAGGAAGAAAATAAAACACGTTAGTAGAATAAAACAGGTATGCACCACCCAATTTAAAACATAGAAATTATCCTAGATTTAAAGCAAAAACTTTTAACAGAAAAAATAGAGACTCAAGCAGTTTAAATACTGTGAGTTACTTTACCAAAACATATTAACTTCTCTTTGTTACTTTGGAATCTGTGTGTCTGCTACAGGTAGGAGTACTGAGTGGTTGATAGGTATGCTCTGAGATCTAGACTGACACTTTCTGCAGCAGCAGTCAAGAGTGAGTTATTTCAATCTGTGCCAGCATAGCTAGAAAATTTACCTTCACATGACTGGAATTCCATTTTGGTCTGTCATGATACAGTACACTGAGCTGTCTTCTTCATGAGTCAGGGCATCAGTGCAAGGTGGTGGCTAACATTTCTAACCTCTCAAACACAATTGTTAAAGCTAAATATCAAAAGGGAGGAAAAAACAAAAGAAAGAATTAGTATCCTCTTATAGGAGTGGAAATATCAAAATAAATTGAGGGGTACAAGAACAAACACATAGACATCAGTGAAGAATTTTTTTTCCTCATTTTATTTACAGTTACCTCTAAGCTTCATCAAATGCTTGAAAATGCTAGAAAGCATTTGAGATTATCCCATTTCTTACAGTTCACAGTTTTTGTGTTTGATTTGTTTTTGTTTTGTTTTGTGAGTTGGAGTCTCACTCTGTCACCCAGACTTGAGTGCAGTGGCCACTCCTGGCCACTGCAGTCTCGACCTGCTGGGCTCCAGCGATCCTTCCGCATCAACCTTCCAAGTAACTGGAACTACAGGCATGCCGTACCACACCTGGCTAGTTTTTGATTTATTGTAGAGATGAGATCTCACCAAGTTGCCCAGGCGCGTCTCCAATCCTCGGGCTCAGGCAATCCACTCACCTCGGCCTTCCAAAAGCGCTGAGATTACAGGTTGAGCCGCCAAACCCGGCCTGTTCACAGCTTTTAAAAAGATACATTTATATAGCAAGAGGTTAATCTGTACCTTTATGAGATAAAGTAAAAATAATATAGCCATTTGGTTAATTATGTGATTTAAAGTTACTGCTTGAATCATTCATTAACAGAAAATCTTTGTTAAAAATTGGTGTTCAGCCGGGCTCGGTGGCTCAGCCTGTAATCTCACGTTTTGGGAGGCTGAGATGAGTGGATTGCCTGAGCCCGTGGGTTCGAGACCCGCCTGGACAACTTGGCGAGACCTCATCTCTACAATAAATAAATAAAAAAAAATTAGCCGGGCATGGTAGCGCACTCCTGTAGTTCCAGCTACTTGGAAGGCTGAGGCAGAAGGATCGCCGGAACCCAGCAGGTCAAGGCTGCGGTGGCTGGGAGCGGCCACTGCACTCCAGTCTGGGTGACGGAGTGAGACTCTAACTCAAAAAAAAAAAAAAAAAAAATTGATGTTCTTAAGTGACTTTTACATAGCCTTTCTTCTTATTTTATAAGTAATTAATGATTGGGCATTATATTCCAAGAGTATGTGGATGGGGTTCAGTAAAAATATGAATATTGTCAGAATATGTGCAAAATTTTGCAGGGGTATTTTTGCACTTATCTGAAGATATTCGGGAATATTCACCAGTGTCTTAAAAGAAAATGTGACCTTCAGAACGTAGGGACCAACTTTGTATATTACAGTAATAAAATAAATACAATAGTGGTCACACACACAAATTTGTCTACTAAATTAATGCCACCCATCAACTTGATGGGTTACTGTTTTCTTTTTGCCTGGGCAGATAGTGTAATCAGTGAGCTACTGATTTGAACAGAAAAATTTGTTAGAAAATTGAAGTTGCAGGAACATTTTTCTACAAAAAGGCACTATTTTGATTTTATTAGTAGATAATTGCAGATAAGCTTTCCAGTTGAGACAGTTAAAGTTTATGACATCAAAATCAAGAAATATTGAACAATGGAAAAATCATCCTGAATGTTAAAAAAAAAAAGGAGTTTCAAGAAGAAGACGCCAAACAGACCAGGTATAAGCATATTTATAAAACTCTCAGGTATATACAAGGTGCAATCAAGTTTGAGAGTGGGTGTTCTAGGAGGGAAAAAGTCATTATCTGTGTCAAAGAAGGCCATAATATATTGCTCATCTTGGCTAAACTTTAGAAAAGCTTCTTCCTGTCTCCACTCTGACCTCTCTTTCTTTAGAGTATTTACATTAGAAAACTTGTAACTGTAAATTTTTTCTATGCCTCTTTCTGATATAAATCTTTAAAAAAATTTCTTGAAGGTTTTAAACCCCAATTGTGTCATTCTCGAGGACCTACTAGTGTATCCATTTCTTTGTAACCCTGAGATACCACCTGTATCTTCCCAGTTTTTATGGGAAAGTGAGAGTCTAAGGTGGTGCCTTGTTTCAGGCAACCTTCTCTCATGAAGAAAAAAATGTACTTTTCTGTTGAGTAAGGCCTAAAATCTTCCCACCACAACCCTTAAAAACTGCCCTACTTTTTGTTTCAATAGAGTTTGGACTACATTTTTGTCTATCTCCCCTACTGCAGTAGCCTTGAATAAAGTCTTCTTTGCCTATTTAACTTTATCCAGTGGTATTATTGCTTAGATTCTTGTAAGAAACAATGCTTCTTTGCTTTTATTCTTGTAAGAAGAAGAATTATAATTTTCATACTTATTCACTTATCCTTGGCATAAAGCAAATAGCAAGTGCTACTAACCCTGTAGGTTCTCAACCATAGAGTATGTGAGAATCACTTTAAAAAATCCCAAACAAAAAAACTCTGATGATTAGAACTTAGTCATAGAAAATCAGATTTCGCTAGTTAGTAGGTGGGATCTGAAGATGAATATTTTTATATTCCCCAATTTATCCCAATGTGCATCTTTGGGAAAAATATCTTTGGGAGTTTTTGTAGTGATGCATGAGTTTGCACAGGAAGAAAGAAGAAAAGAAAGAAAGATAAAAAGAAAGAAAGGAAGAAAGAAAGGAAGAAAGAAAGAAAGAAAGAAAAGAAAAGAAAGAAAGAAAGATGAAGGAAAGAAAGAAAGAAAGATGAAGGAAAGAAAGAAAAAGAAAGACTGACTCAAGGCAAATATTTTAAAATACAGATTTTATATTGTGTTGACCATTAAATACTTTTATTTTGAGTAATACTGTTATTATTGAATTATGTTTGTTACTATAAATTTGTTTTATGGTTATGTAAGTAGGCTTTATCTGGTGACATAAGTATCATTGCAGCTAAGTTAAAGTTTTTTATGTTAATGACAATCTAAGAAATGAGGAATAAAACAAGAAATGTACTATTCATATCTACATTGTTAAGATCCTTTTTGCTTATTTATTAGACTAATAAAATTAGATAAATTTGTTGATTTTTGAGGGATTTGTGACTACTTAAGGCTTAAACAGAGATACAAATGTCATTCTTTCATTCCTTTAGATATTATTAGTGAATACAAAAACTTTTCAACTAAAACTTTCTAGAAGAATTTTTTTCTATTGGCAGTTTCCAAACTAAATAATGAAATTATAAACATTTTTCTGAACAAAGAAACTCATACTTTGCCAAAATGCATAGCATAGAAATATGAGATTAAGCCAAAATTCCCCAATGATTACACTATTAAAATTTTAAGTCAGGAAATTCTATTTTATGGCAGGAGTGGTTGGATAGAAACTGTCTTGTGCCCTATAGAATGTTTAGCAGTACCCGTGGCTTTTCTCTACTCAATGCTTTTTTTCACAAAATGAAATATAATTGCAGAAAGTTATTTTTGTAGAAGAGGCATCATGCTAACATTTTCACATAGACAATTTCATTTAATACCAAGAACAACTCCATGAGATTGTTATCATCATCCCTGTCACTGTATTACAAATACGGAAACTGAAGCTTGGAGTGGCTATTTGTCCATAGTTGTATATGTAGTAAAAGGGGCTTAGAGAGTAGGATCCTGAACCATGGTATTTTTATACCAGTCATTAAGTTCTTAAACCATGTTTTTCTTTAGAGTTGTCTCCTGATTTTCCATGGTAGTGAAACTTTTAAAAATTTTTTTGTTTGTTTCTAGCATTAGCATTTCTCTACTTTCTTAAGAATTTTCATAGATATCGCTATTAATTCTAAATTGCAGTCTATAGCTCAGTAAGCTATAAAAGTGAGAAATGTTAAAATTATTTCTTTTAAAAGCATTAACCATTATCTATTTCTGAAAGAATGTAAGGAAGACAACATTTAGTTTTGCTCCTGCAAGTGTCTTATGATATTTCAAAAAATATTGATGTCTCATCCATGGCTAAAGTGATAGGACATGAAACAGAATAGAATTATGCAAATTCACAACAAACTTTCCTAAGTAAATTTCAAGAGTTATGGAAGTCTGCATTATACAACAAAACAAAGAGAAAAAAAATAATGCATTCCAAGCATTAAAAAAAGTATCTTTCTTAATTAGCTGTGCAATCATACTACAGTCATGGTGCTGTCTATTCTTGTATTTGTCCAGAGTTATGGTTTTGAAGAATGTCAAAATATTTTGTCCCAACATATACATTTTTGACATATTTTGAGATGACTGTACAGAGAGGCAGCAAACAGAAGCAGCCTTGCAAAGTTTTTTTTAAAAAAGACTTACATCCATAGAGAACCTGTACTGAGGCAGTCAGGCTTTCTCTGAGGCCATCTCTTGTCCAAATCTAGTAAAGATTAACTGAGAATCTGATACCTTTACAAGTCTGAACGAAACATTTATCATCTCTTTTCTTTAAAAGCTGATACCTATGGGATTTCATCCACATAAAAAAACAGTCTTTGATAGCCTGGCATCCTCTTCTTCACTGCTATAACATGTTTTGCCACCATAGTTTGTTTTGCCAGGGTTCAAGTCTCATTTTTTCTAGAACCTTAGTGATGCTGGTGGGCTTAGTGATGCTGGTGGGATCTCCTGAGGTAGGTGAGACCCTTAATCTCATCTGGTACTCGAGTTCTTGACACCATACTAAGAAAGAATTCAAGGATGAGTTAGAATTAAATTAAAGTGAAAGAGTTTTACTGTAAAGCCAAAATATACACCCTCCAAAAAGGGAATGTGGGCATGTGGAAGAGAGCCTCACTCAACAGAATGTGGGGTTTTTCTTTTCATAACTAAGAGGTGGAATATTCACATTAGGAGGTGGAATATTTATGAATTTTCTGACAAAGAGGTCGGATTTTCCAAGAACTGGATATCCTCCCTCTTTCAGCGCATATTCAGTCAAAACTGTAACTGTCATAGTGTTGGTAGCTGTGTTATTTAGGTGCCATTTAATGGAGGTATAATGAGCTTGGAGTTTATTTGCTGGTCACATCCATTGCCATGCTGGATTAAACTAGCTTTTGAGTGTTTTACTTTCCGGGCCAGAGCAGGCAATAAGTTTTGTAACCAAGTTTCCAAAGTCTGCAATAAACAGGTCCTTTTTTTACATGATTTCTTAACTGCTGCTTGGTGTTTTATTCATTCTCCTGTGACTATTCAACTCTATTTGTATCTTATTAGTATAGTATATAAGCTTCTGAACTCCATAGGGGCATTAGGGATAATCACTTTGTGGTTCTTCCTCATATGCATGTTAATACATTTGTGTGTTTTTTACAAATTAATCTGTCTTCTGTGAGTTGATTTTTCAGTTAAACATCAAAGGGCAAAGAGGAACTTTCCCTTTGATCCTTACAGTTTAAATACAAAAGGTCAAAATTTATTACCAGTGACTATATGCTGAAATTTTAAAAATACTACTGTGGAGTAATAAATATTAAAAATTTCCAATGTATGGTTTAAGATATTTACAATAAAATACTATGTAAAGTTTTACTTTGTTTTGTATCTGTAGCTGCTGTTTGAATTACCTGTCATTTGTGATTTCTGTTGTCTTTTGTGTGTGTCAAAAAAATAACACTTTCATCTTTAGAGTAATGTGAGAATTGGGTCTAAAATAGTTCCTGATTTAGTCAAAGCTGAGCTTGAGCTTTAATTTTCTGAATTCGTTTGCTAGAATAAAGGTAGCTAGAGAGGCTGGGGGCCCAGGCTAATGTAATTTAGCCTCATAGTCTTAATTGACTCCCACAGCTGCACAAAAACTATGCCAAGAACCTAAGAAAACACCATACACTTTCACATGCAGTTTCAAACTAGTCCACTAGAGCTTAGCTACTCAATGTTTATTCTTGGAGCATGTTTAAGTCTTTAGAGATTTTTGGAAATGCAGAATGCTAGGCCCCATTTCAAACTTGCAACTCAAAACTTGTTTCTAACTATAGCTTTGGGGATGAGACGCACTGTTCCTATTCCCACCAAAACATAGCTCCTAAGACCTTCTTTCCCTACATAAAGATTCTGACTTTACTACTATAAGAATTTAGGATACTGCCACTGAATCGACATCATGAAAAGTCTTCATTCAACTAGAGTAGGTATTTTGTGTGATCTCTATTTAAAAACTTCCACTTTTATACATTTCAATTGCTATGTGTGCACACTGAGATAAATTGCCAGAGTATTTAAGTAGCAGTGGCAACAACCAAAAGCAACAATGAAAACATACTCCACTGCAGCTATAGCAATATATAGGTCTTTACAAAAGTAGCAGTTACATTATGCAGGCAGTGATAAATGTGAAACTATAAATTCTGGAAATAGTGGTAGTAAATAGATAGAAAAAAGAGTGGTTCACAGATAAGAATATGAAACATACTCCTTCTATATTTTGCCAAAAATGAAGTTCATATATTTTGTGAACTAGAGAGTCTTTGTAAGGGACACAAATTCTTAACCAAATGCCTTCTAGAATTGTCTATATTAATAAATTATCAATACAATATTTTAATTAAAACATATATCACTATACATGTTTTCTTCTCTGCATTATTTTTAAAAATATGTCAGACAAAAAACAAAATAATGGCTTCTATTTTCTTTAAAATTTTCAACATAATATATTATACTTTTTCTAATCTCTAATGACTGTTGCTCATTTTAAACACCTTTATATGCAAGCTGTCACGTTTTTCAAATGACATTTACAATTTGTTGATTCATATTCTGTATATTAATTTTCCTCTTATAAAAGAAGCTGAAAGAAAAAAGGAAAGATAAATGCTCATCATATGTGCTTATTTCTCACATATGATTATGCTATATTAATATATGTATACTTAAATTAATAACAGAGTGTAACTAGAAGTGTAACGAACACCACTGAATTTGTTATATCAAAGTATTTTGTGATATCTTAGTCAAGATTACATTTCTTCCAGTTAACTTGACTTGAAGTTCACCAAATGTGAAATATCAGTGTGAATTATTTTGTTTTTATTAGACTATTTAATATAATTTTAGCAAGGTAAAATTTGATACATTTTTAAATAAAATGTATTTTCACTATTGACCAATTTATTATATAATAGTAAATGGGCTTTAATTTTATTTCTATTACTCCATCATCATATTTTCTTATTTTAAATTAAAAGGTAGAGACAATTTCTTTTAATTCCAAAGTTTATTATACTATATGCAGTTAAATGACTTAATTTATTTTTAAATGTCCTCCCTCATTATTATATTAGTTTAATAATTATCTTCAGACCTGAAACTTTGTAAAACAGTTAAAAGGTAGGATGTAAGGCAAATTAGAGAAATAGTATTGATGTCAGTTCACTAAAGAGAGCCTTCAAAGGGAGAAGATTTATTTGTGAAATACAATTTCTAGTAAGTTAAAGAATATTTTGGGGAAAAAAATCAAAGCCTCCTTTATTTATTTATTTATTTATTATTCTCCTTGTCTCCCAAAAATTTTTTTAAAAAGTAGAAAGTCGATGGAGGACAGATTAAAGGGAGGAAGGGTTGAAGGGAGGGCTAGAAAAAGTAGAGATGCCAAGAGTACAAAGAGAAGAGAGAACAAAAGCACAGACTCTGTGACCCTTCAACCTAGGAATGGTGTGGCTTTAAGTAATCTTCCTAACCTCTGTAAGCCTTAATAAATCTTGGAAACACTCTTATCACACTTAGCTGTAGAAAACATAGATACGTTATGTGAAGTGGCATACAGTAAGAGGAAAAAAAAAAAAAAAACAGCAAAAATTGACCTGTATTCAGCACAAAGGAAATGATCCTTTCAGCCAATCAATACAGCAAACCCAAGTCCTGATGGATGCGCACAGCTTTCTAGTACAGGCTTATTCTTTTCTAGAGTCTGTTACATTTTATGCAGTATCTTCCATATTATCTATCCTCTTCTGGGGTTAAGCAACTTCATATCAAAGTGTAAGTGCTTCTGTGCTAATAAAGTGACTGAACACAGTTCTTTTTGTTCTTTCATTGTATCTTTGGTTGTGGGAACTCTCCTTCCAAACCTCACTGCAATTTTTTATTGACAATTTCTTTCTAAAGTAAGTTTATTATGCAAGTTTTTCCTCTTATTATTAAATAAGATAAATGGTTTATGAAACAAAGTGGCTTAATTATGATACAAAGTGCTGACAGACATACATATTTTTATTGCTATGATGAAATTTTCATTTTAAAGAACATTTAAAGAGACAAAGATTCAAGTTTGGTTATGTTTACCTCTCCTCACCTAAATATGGAGATAGTGGCCAATATTTTAGGGTTCTTTTGAAGGTTAAATGAAAGAACATATAATAATATACTATAACAATGTAGTTGAAATAGTTATTAATGCCTGTCTTTTTTATTAAAGAATCATAGGAAAAAAATCTATGATAACAGAAGAATTCAACTGGAAAACATAGAGAAAAGTAGATAAATTTCTAGACACATACAACTTACTAAGATTGAATCAGGAGAAATAGAAAACCTGAATAGACCAATGATGAGCAATGAGATTGAATCAGTAATAAAAAGTCTCCCACCAAAGAAAAGCCCAGAACTGGATAACTTCACGGCTAAATTCTACCAAACTTACGAAGAAGAACTTTCAGAACTTTTCCAAAAATTTGAGAAGAAAGGAATTCTCTCTAATTCATTCTACAAGGCCAGTGTCACCCTAATACAAAAAACTAGATAAGGCCATAAAAAAAAGAAATATAAGGACCAATATCCCTGATAAATATAGGCACAAAAATTTTTCATAAAATGCTAGCAAGCTGAATCTAAGACATATCAAAAACATAATACACCATGATCAAGTGGGGAAAAAAGATGGCTCAACATATGCAAATCAATAAACAGTTACATCACATTGACATTATGAAGGACAAAAATCATATGCTCATCTCAATAAACACAGAAAAAACATTTGATAAAATCTAACACTCGATGACAAAACTCTCCAAAATTAAGCACAGTAAGAACATATCTCAACATAATAAAGGCCATATACGAAACACGCACAGCTCACATCATACTGAATGGGGAAAAGTTAAAGCCTTTTCTCTAACAACTGGAATAAGACAATGATGCCCGTTTTCACCATTCTTATCCAGAATAATACTGGAAGTCTTAACCAGAGCAAGCAACAAAATAAAATAAAGACACCCAAATTGGAAAAGAGGAAGTCAAATTGTCCCTCAGTATAAGATGACATAAGCTAATAGAAAAACGTATTGACTTCATCAAAAAACTTGTAGACCTGATAAATTAAGTAAAGTTACAGAATACAAAGTCAACATGCAAAAATCAGGAGTTTTCTATACACCAATAATGAAGTAGCTGAAAAAAAATCAAGAAAACAATTTCATTCACAATAGCTATAAAAAAGAAATAAAATGCCTAGAAATAAATGTAACCACAAAGGAAATAGAACTGCATACAGAGAACTATAAAACACCCATAAAAAAGTTAAATAGGACACAAACAAATGGACAGACATATATGCTCATGGATTAGAAGAATTAGCCATTAAAATGACCATACTACCCAAAGCAATTTACAAATTCAGTGCACTTTCTACCAAAATGCCAATGTCATTTTTCAAATAAACAGGAAAAAAATCTAAATTCTGTATGAAACCAAAAAAAGAGCCCAAATAGCCAAAGCAACCCCAAACAAAAAGAACAAAGATGGAAGCATCATACTACTTGACTTCAAAATATATTACAAAGTTTTAGTAATTGCATGGAATTGGACTAAAAAGAGAAAAATAGACCAGTGAAATAAAATAGAAAACCCAGAAATAAATCCATGTGTTTACAGCCAATGGATTTTCCACAGAGGTACCAAGAACATCCATTGGGAAAAAACACTCTCTTCAATAATTGGTGCTAGAAAACTGAATATCCATATAAAGAAATATGAAACTAGACTCTTGTCTCTCATAGAAAAATTAACTCAAAATGGATTAAAAACTATAAAACTACTAGAAGAAAACATAGAGGAAACACTCCATAACACTGCTCTAGGCAAAGATTTTATGGTTAGAACCTCAAAAGCACAGGTGACATAAAGACAAAAAGGACTATATTAAACTAAAAGGTTTCTGCATAGCAAAGGAAACAACAGAGTGAAGAGACAATCTGTTTAATGGGAGAAAACATTTGAAAACTACTTATCCAACAAGGACTAATATCCAGAATATACAAGGAACTCAACAGCACAAAAGCAAATAATCCCATTAAAAAGTGGGTAAAGAATATTAATGGATATTTCTTAAAAGACGACAAATAGCCAACGATTATCCAAAAAATCCTCAATATCACTAATTTGTCAAAGAAATGCAAATAAAAGCAACAATAAAATATTATCTTATCCCAGTTAGAATGGCTATTATTAAAAAGACAAAAAAAAAAAAAAAAGAAAAGAAAGGAAGAAAAAGAAAAAGAAAAAAAAAGATGTTGATGAGAAGGTAGAGAAAAGGAACTCTTACACACCATTGGTAGGTTTGTAAATTAGTATAGTCATGTGGAACATGGTATGGAGATCTCTTAAAAGACAAAAAATAGAATTACCATATAATCCAGCAATCATGATACTGGGTATGTATTCAAAGAAAAATAAATATCTTAAAGAGATATCTGCACTTCCATGTTGATTACAGCACTATTCACAGTAACCAAGATATGGAATCAACCTAAGTGGCCACAAACAGATAAATGAATTAAAAATATGTGGAATACATAGCCAATAGAATATTACTTGGTCATAAAAGATAATCAAATTCTGTCATTTGCAGCAATGTGGATGGAACTAGTGGTAATTATGTTAAGTGAAATAAACCAGGCACAGCAAGAAAAATATTATATGCTCTCATTCATATGTGGGTTCTAAAAAAGTTTACCTCATTGAGGTATGGAGTACTAGAGTTACCAGAGGCTGTGAAGTGTGTGTGTATTAGGTAGGGGTGGAGGATAAAGAGATATTCAAGTGTAGAGTTAGGTAGAAGGAATGAGTTCTAATATGCCATAGCAGAGTAGGATAACTATAGTTAACAACAGTGTACTGTATATTTCAAAGTAGCTAGAAGAGAGGACTCAAAATGTGCCCAATACATAGAAATGATCATTACTAAAGGTGATGAATACCCTAAATGCCCTGACTCAACCATCACACAGTCTAGGCAGGCAACAACAACTCACATGCACCGCCCCCCCCACTGGCCCCCAAAAGAGATAAAAATAAAGAGAAGAAAAACAAAGAAAAAGAAAATTCAGTGTAGTATTGTAGTTCCACTATAATTTTCAATTTTTTTTCTCCACACAAAGAAAAATTCTTTATATACAATGATCGGTCTCTTGTCTCACACTTCTTTTTATAAAGGTTGTATTTCAGGCTTGCTGTGGACTCAAAGAGAAATTTTGCAGGAATTCTTCAGCTTGACAATAAGAATGTGTTCTTCCCCACTGAGAAAAATAAAAGTGCATTAAATAACACAACTGTCCTTTAAAATTTCAGAGGTTAGAAAGTCGAGGTTAGTAAACATTTGAACTATTGTTCTCCCACCTGGAAGCCAAATTTTTATAGCTTCTTTTATGTGCATTAAAGTGGCTCAGCCTGTAATCCCGCGCCTTTGAGAGACTGAGGTGAGTGGATTGCCTGAGCCTGCGGGTTTGAGACCCACCTGGGCAACTTGGCGAGACCTCATCGCTACAATAAATCAAAAAATCAGCTGGGCATGGTAGCACGTGCCTGTAATTCCGGGTACTCGGGAGGGGCCACTGCACTCCAGTCTGGGCGACAGAGTGAGACTCCAACTCAAAAAAAAAAAAAGAAGAATTTTCAAACCTAGAGTATATTATCTTTTACATTAAACCCAATGGTCAAATAATTCTTATAGATACTTTGGTTTTAATAATCATAAATATATTAGACTCTTCAGGTATGCACATGCACACATAATGTGCTACTTCTAAAAACAAAATGTTTTAATAACTTAAGAAAGATGGTTATAAGGAGAAATTTACAACTACTTAAAAGATGCTAACATATACAAATATAGTTATCATATAAAAAATAGCCAAATATTAACACAGCACTACTATATTATCTAGAATTCTGTTGGGAACATTACTAATTTAAAATGTTCCTATTTGCTCAATGAAACTCTTATTAAATACGTATTTTATTTCTGTAAAGACTTGATGTAATCTACACACTATTCTGAGATTAGCATATTTTAGTAGCATATTATCTCTTATCTTAATCATCACTATGACAGGAAAATAGCAAATTCAGGACAAAAGAAATATATGAAAAGTAATTTTTATGTCTCTAGAGCAATATAAATTACCTTTAAGGTATGATTACAATGATGATGAAACTATTTTCTAACTTTTAAAGTCACAGCCTTGATATAATGAGGGAAAATGTGATTTAAAACCACCGATTATCAGTGTCTCTTCTGACAAAAAACAATAGATAAAAGATAAAGGGCTTATGCTGTAAACACAAATTTTTTACTTCTATTATGATGACTCCATAAGAACACATTTGAGTCACCTCCTCAGCTCTAGTGATACATAAAATATAAATAGAAACCAGAAAAATATAAGCAGACTCAGAACATAACAAACAACTACAAAATTGTCAGTGGAGTTGAATTATGGAATCACTTGTTTCTTGGCTAAAAAAAGCCAATAGAAATCAGTGTTTTGATTCATCCAAGTAAAAAGTCTTTAAAGGGCTTTGACCATAGATCTCTGATTCACTGCTTGGAGTCAAACATTCAGAATAGACCTCACCATTTTTGTGAAAGAAGATGAAAAGAAACAAACAAATGATAATGGAAATACTATTTCCAATACCATCATCAAGGTTGACTTAGAAAAGTCATTCAATTTGAAATTATACTAAGCAGTCCAGGGCTGTTGTACTTGAATCTGAGAGATCGTTGATTTAAATTTTGCCAAGAAGCCCAAGGATTTAACCTTAAAATATGTTTCAAATTGGAGAGTTTGGGGAACAAATAAGGAAGACCACAAAATGTTAGATGTGAGGGAATAAAAGCAAACAATGGAATTAGAAGTAAAAAAAAAAAAACCCTCTAAACTTATCTCATGACCAAAATTTTAAGAGGAACACAAAAAAAGGATCACAAAGTCAATAAGACCAACAATTTAAAAATGAGAAAACTCCAGAAAAAATTGTTTTATAGAAATGTCCGATAATCTTGTATAAATGATAGATGATAAAACGAGATTGTTCAAATGTCTATAAGAACAGTAATAACAACAACAACAATAAAAAATTGGTGGAGAAGCAACATTTGGTCAATGACAGAATATTTTGGCAACCTCAGATTGAAAATATTTATATTTCCAAAAAGCATAAGGAAAAAATGAATCCAAACTCATAGTAACTAAAGAATATCATGATTAAGCAGAAAAATCTTAAAAGCTATCAGGAAAGATGGCAGAAAACTATACAAGAAGAGGTGGAATAGAATGGCAGCAGATTTGTCATCAGAAAAATGGCTGCTAGAAAATGAAGTAGTCATGTTGTCATGATTCTGAAAGAAATTACCTAAACAAAATGCCATACTCAACCAAACTATTAGTCAAGAATGAAGGCAAAATAAATACATTTTCTACCAAACAAAATCTAAGAGAACTTCCTACCCCCAGGTCCTCACTAACAGTAATCTTCATTTATTCAATGATGCACTTTGCTAATAATTATAACAACATTTACAATTATAAAGCATGTGCTATATGTCAGTCATAGTTAACTTAGTTACTCCCTTAAAAAGAAACTGTGTGAAGCTGATTCTACTAATATATCTATTTTATGGATTAAGAAATTAAGGCCATTATGTCCTAACAAGTAAGTTGAAAATTCAACAATTCTTTTTATATTTGTAGCAGAGGTAAGGTCACAGGGAAAACTACTGCCCTCCAAATTGGAGAAACCAATTAAAAAATATAGATTACAATTTACCAAAGCAGAAATCTAAGAGCAATAGCCCCTGTGGAAACCAGAGCCAGAGTAGTGAAACCTGAGCTATAATTGATAAACTGCTAGAGGCTCAGGATGGACAATTTTGAGAGTCAAAAACTCTAGGGTAAGACAATCATAAGGGATCACTCCTCCAATCTTTGGTGATTTTGACCTCCGAGGTCTATCAGATCCTCATATTAAATATTGGAAAAACATTTCCTCATGTTTCTGACTGGGAATAAGGGGTGGAGGTAGGGGGGAGCCATTTTGAAATATGTTTGTATATTCTGTTCTTCTTAATAATGTTTACCCTCAGGAGAAACTATTTAACAGACTGAAGGAAAAATGTCAACCCCAGACCAGTCTGACTATCCCTATAAGGAGAGGGGAGCAGAACTGAGAAACACATGTAATTTGTAACCCAGAGATACAAGTTCACTGAGAGAGATGTAATCACAGGACTATTAATACTTCTCCATTCTCTTTACCATCACATTATTTATAACAGTTTCTTTTACACAAAACATTATATCTGGCTATCAGGAAAACATTACAAGTCATAATAAAAAGCAAAAAATAGTTTGAAGAGACAGAGAAAGCATCAAAAAGAGATTCTGATAGGGCAGGAATTTGAAATTGTCAGACAAGAAATTTAAAACTTTATAATTAATATGCCAAGAACTCTAAAGGATAAAGTCAAAATGATGCAAAAATAGATGGGCAATGCAAACAGAAATGAAAATCCTAAGAAAGAAAAATAACAAAATTGCTAGAGATCAAACACAATGTAACGGAAATAAAGAACGGCTTTGATAGACTAATTAGTAGACTGGATGTGGCTGAGGAAATGATCTCTGAGTTTAAGGATATAATAGTAGAAGTGTCCAAAACTGAAAAACAAAGGGAACAAATACATGTGCATGCACATGTGCGCATACACACACACACACACGTGTGCGTGCGCAAATAGAATAGTTAAGAGTTACGGGACAACTACAAAAAGATGTAACACATGCCATATCAATATACCAGAAAACAGAAAAGTATGTGACACAATAATGACTGACAATTTTCCAAAATTAATCAGGCACTAAACCACAGATCCAGAAAGATCAAAGAACATAAAAGATAATAAATATGAAAACAAACAAACAAAAATTTACATCTAATCAGATCACACTCAAACTACAGAAGATCAGAGATAATTTAAAATTTTTATAAAGAAAGGGGAAGGGAACATCTTATTTATGGGGAATCAAAGATAAGAACTACTTCCAACTTCTCCTCAGAAACTATTCAAATACAAAGAGAGTGATGTGATATATGTAAAAAGTTCAGAGCAAAAGAAAAAAGAAAGTCCCACCAGCCTATGATTCCATGCCCTCCAAAGTTATTTTTCAAAAGAGAAGTAGGAAATAAAAAGTTTTTAAGTTAAACAAAAATTGGCATTTGTTGGCAGTAGGACCATCATTCAAGATATTTTAAAAGAAATTCTTTGAAAGAAGGAAAGTAATATAGGACAGAAACTTGGATTGAATAAAGAAAGGAAAAGCATCTGAGAAGAAATATGTAAAAACAAAAAACAAAAAACACAACACTTCTATTTTTATTTATAATTGAGTTATCTGATAATAGTTTGTTCAAAATAATAATAGTAACACTATGATTACATATGTATGTGAATGTATATGTGCTTATGTATAAGTAAATTGAAAGACTAATGATATAAGGAATGAGAAAAAGGAATTATGATTAGTTTGTTATTACAAAGTACCCTACCCATGAAGGGGCATAGTTCCATTTGAAAGTGTACTTGGGTTACTTCTGTATCTATAAACTCTAGGGCTATTACTGAAAAAGTTAAAAAAAAAAACCAAAAACCAAAAAACTACAACTCATATGCTAATAAATGAGAGAAAATTGAATAATTTAAAATACTTAATTAAAACATAATAAGTTCAATAGAAACCCAAATTTCAGCAATATATTCATTTAACAAACCTGCGTATATACCCTCTGAATCTAAAAACAACTTCACAAAAGACAGAAAAAGAGTAGAAGACAAAAATCGAAACAAAAAAAAGGACAACAAATTTTTTAGAATTAACAAATATGTTAGATACTAATCCAACTGCATAAAATAATCGACAATCTAAATGCACCGACTAAAAGAGATTTTGGAGTGGATTAAAAAAAACATCATCTATAAGAAACCTGCTGCAAGTATAAAGACACATGTAAATTAAAAGTAAATGGATAGAGAAAAACATACCATACTAACACTAGCCAAAAGAAAGTGGGAGTAGTTACATTAATTTCAGACAGAACAAATTTCAAGGCAAGGAAGATGATTAGAGATTTTTTAAAAGCATTACTTAATGGTAAAGGGATCAATTTTCCATTAGGATCTAACAATTTTTAATGTGTATGCCCTTAACAATAAAGCATCAAACTATGGGAAGTAAAAAGTAATAAAACTGCAACAAGAAAGAAAGGAATCCACTATTATAGTTGGAGACTTCAGCAGCCTTCTGTCAGAAATACAGATTCAGCAGGCAGAAAGTCAATAAGGACATATTTGTACTCTATAACATCATCTACCATCTGGATGCAATGGACAGCTACAGACTATCTATCCAACACTAACAGAATACACACTCAAGCTCACTTGGAACATTCATCTAGATAGATCACACTTGGCACCTTAAAACAAACAATTAAAAATATAGATAGATGATAGTTTGATTGATTGATAGATAGACACAATGTTAACTCTCAGACCACAAGGAAATTAACTAGAAATAAATATCAGAATGATAACTGGAAAATCCCAAAATATGTGGACATATGTTATCAACATACGGGTTAAAGAACAAATAACAAGAGAAAATGTAACATATTTTGAACTTAATGAAAATAAAAGCACAACTTACTAAAATTTATGAGCTGCAGCAAAAGCAATGGTTAGAAGCACATTTATAGCATTGAATGAATATATTAGAAAAGAAAAAAGATATGAAATCAATCATTTACAATTCAACCTTTTGAAAGTTAGCAAAAGGAGAACAAATCAAATCCAAAGTAAACAGAAGAAAGAAAATAATAAAAATCAGAACAAACAAGAATGAAATTAAAAGCAGTAAATTAATAGAGGAAATAAAGGAAATCAAAAGCTAGTTCTTTGAAAAGATTGATAAAAATCAATAAACCTCTAGCTGCAAATAAAAGAGAGAGAACACAAATTACTCATATTTCAAATAAAAGAGGGGACATTACTACAGATCCCATGAACAATAAAGAGTAACACATTAACACTATGAATAACTTTATGCTCAAAAATGAGATAACCTAGTTGAAAAAACTAATTCCTTAAAAATGCCATGTGCCAAAACTTACACAAGAAAATACAGCCAATCTAAATGAACATATAATTAATAAAGAAGTTGAATCAAAATTTAATAACCTTCCTAAACAAAAAACACCAGGCTCAGATGAATTCCCTGGCAAATTCCACCCAACATGTAAGAATAAAATTATTACTCTTTATAATATCTTTCTGAAGATAGAAGGAATAATTTCTAATTCATCCTATGAGACCAGAATTATCCTAATATCAAGTTTAGCAAAAAATACTAGAAGAAAAAAGTACAAACAAATATCTGTCTTTACCATAGACACAGAAATTATCAGCAAAATATTAGCAAATCAGTTCCAACAATGTGTATGATAAATAATGTACAACGAGCAAGTGGGATTTATCCTAATATGCAGGGCTGATTCAGTATTCAAAAATCAATTAATGTAACCCATCATATAATAGCCTGAAAAAGAAAAATCACATGACCATATCAACAGATGCAGAATAAGTTTTTGACAAATCCATTTATCTATCAGCAAACTGGAAATAGAGGTAATTCCCTCAACTTGATAAAGAATATCTACATCTCCTGGAGGAGTACAAATATTTGTCAGAATTATTCTTCACTTTTTCTTTCTGAATTTAAGATCAAAATTCTTAACTGGAGAAGTCAGGTTAATTTTTGCGATTGTCTTTTGAGTAGTCCCGATGCAATGATGTAGTTTTGTTTTTTGTTTTGTTTTGTTTTGCCCCTAACATTTCCCTACATATTGTGCTAAATACAAAACAGTGGTATTATTTTTGAAAATATGTTTTTTTGTAGATAACATGCAACTACCACTAATTACTTTTCAGAACAAGTTTAAAGAATTACTCAAGTAAAAGAAGTAACATTTAATTCATCTGCAGTGTTGGTGTTTTGAACTTTTAATAGCAATACTTGTCACATTCATTTTTCTGTTGACAAAGCCACATAAGACTAACTTAAAACAGTCCTATGAAAATTTATCATATTTTCTTAAGACTCTTTTTAATTTACTTAATACGCTTTATTAATGAAGAGGAAGGTGGTGAGTTGGTCACAAATTGGTTCACCCCTCCTGGAAGCAGCCAAAGCATCAGGAAAATCATCTCTAACTTCCACAGGACATCATTTATTTTTTTTATATTTTATTTTTCTGGGTTTTCTTTTTTTTTAATCAATATTTTTTATTATGATGTTGTGAGGTACAGTTAAGGGTTAGGTATACAAATACATTTCATTCAGGCACCCTGTTGATAAGAGGTGTTTCCCTGTCCCCAGAAAGATATTTGCTACTGTTGATTCCATCTCCCTCCCTCCCCCATAGTTTCCCACAACTGTCAGGCATTTTCTTATAGTATTACATTGGATGTTCAAAGTTCATTATATGAGTGAGAGCATGTGATACTCAGATCTTTGTTTCTGTGAGAGGTCACTCAGTATTATAGACTCTAGTTCCATCCAGGTTGCTGCGAAATTCATGATTTTATTCTTTTTTTTATGGCTGCATAGTATTCCATCATGTAGGTGTAATACATTTTTTAAAACCAGACCTCTTTTGATGGGCAGCATGGTTGATTCCAGGTTCTTGCTGTTGTGAACAATGCTGCGATAAGCATACGTGTGCAGGTATTTTTTTTATAGAGTGATTTGAGTTCTTCAGGATATATTCCCAGTAGGGGGATTGTGGGGTCATATGGGAGGTTGATATTTAGAGCTTTTAGGAATCGCTACACTGCTTTCCACAGAGGTTGCACTAGTTTACACTCCCACCAACAGTGTAGAAGTGTTCCCTTTTCACCACACCCTCTCCAGTAGCTGTAATTTTTTGAGTTGTTGATAATTGCCATTCTGGCTGGAGTTAGGTGGTATCTCAGTGTGGTTTTGATTTGCATCTCCCTTATGATTAGTGAGGTTGAACATTTCTTCATGTGTCTGTTGGCTGCTCAGATGTCTTCCTTTGTGAAGTGTCTGTTAATATCTTTTGCCCATTTTATAATGGAGTTGTTTGTTGTTTTTTTTTCAGCATGTTTGAGTTCCTTGTAGATCAAAGAATGTTAAGCCTTTTTCAGACCTGGTGTTGGCAAATACTTTTTCCCAGGCTGTAGGCTGTCTCCCTGCTCTCTTGATGGTTTCTTTGGCTTTGCAGAAACTTGTCAGTTTAATAAGGTCCCACTTGTCTACCTTCTCTCTTATGACCTGTGGGTTTCGGGTTTTGTTCAGGAATTGGAGGCCAGGTCCGATTTCCATGAGGGTATGTCCTTCATTTTCTAAGGTTCTTATGGTTTGAGGTTTTACATTTAGGTCTCTGATCCATTTAGAGTTTTTGTATATGGGGACAGACAGAGGTCTTGTTTGAGTCTTCTGCATGTGGTCAGCCAGTATTCCCAGCACCATTTACTGAATAGGTTCTTCTCTCCTCAGTGGTGGGTGGTGGAGGCTTTATCAAAGATGAGTTGGTTGAGAAATTGAGTTTTTGCTTCTGGAATCTCCATTCTATTCCATTGATCTATATGCCTATTCCTATACCAATACCAAGCTGTTTGGATGATTGTAGCTTTATAGTAAATTTTGAAGTCTGGTACTGTGATGTCTCCTGCTTTTTTTTTTTTTTTTGCTGAGGATTGTTCTGGCTATTCCTTGGACATTTGTGTTTCCATATGAATTCCTGTGTTGTTTTTGCTAGGTCTGAGAAGAATGTTGCTGGTAATTTGATGGGTATTGCATTGAATTTGTAGATAGCCTTAGGTAAAATGGACATCTTCACAATGTTGATTCTTCCAATCCATGAGCATGGGATATTTTTCCATTTGTTTGTGTCATCTTTGATTTCTTTGAGCAGTGTTTTGTAGTTTTCATTGTAAAGGTCTTTCACGTCTCTGGTTAGGAAGATGCCAAGGTATTTCATTTTTTTTTGTGGTTATTGTGAATGGGATTGTGCCTTCTATTTGGGTTTCTGTTTGATTATTGTTGGTGTAACAAAATGCGATTATCTTTTGCACATTTATTTTGTATCATGAGACTTTGCCAAAGGCCTTTAACAGTGTAAGGAGGTTTTTGACAGATTCTCTTGAGCCCTGGTCCAGATGGCTTTCCAGCAGAATTCTATAAGACATTTAAGGAGAAGCTGATGCCGATCCTACTGAAAGGATTCCAGGCGATTGAGAAAGATGGAATTCTCCCCAAATCATTTTATGAAGCCAACATCACACTGATACCCAAGCCAGGTAAAGATCCAACAAAGAAAGAGAACTACAGGCCAATATCTTTGATGAACATAGATGCTAAAATTCTCAACAAGATCCTAGCAAACCGGATTCAACAATACATCTCAAAAATCATCCATCATGACCAAGTAGGCTTCATTCCTGGGATGCAAGCCTGGTTCAACATTCATAAAACCATAAATGTAATTAAATACATCAACAGATGTCAAAACAAAACCCACATGATAATATCATTAGATACAGAAAAAGCTTTTGATAAAATCCAGCACCCTTTCTTGATAAAAACCCTCAAACATCTAGGCATATGGGGAACATACCTCAAAATAGTAAAAGCCATCTACGAGAAACCCACAGCCAGCATACTTCTATATGGACAAAAATTGGAACCATTTCCTGTGAAAACTGGAACCAGACAAGGATGCCTACTCTCACCCTTCTTGTTCAATATAGTATTGGAAGTCCTGGCTCAAGCAATCAGAGAGGAGAAGGCAATCAGGGGTACCCAAATAGGAAAAGAGGATGTCAAGTTATCTCTCTTTGCAGATGATATGATTGTGTACCACAGGACATCATTTAAAAAAGAAAAACCTAACCTTGTTTCTGTTTCTTAAAAATATTTTCTCCTATTAAGAAGAAAGATAGGGATACTTGTTTTATTATCTTTAAATAAAAACAATTTTTAAAAAATATTTTAAAATATTCTAAGGCTGAATTTTATTGCATTGTTCCATATTCTATATTGAGAAAAAATTATCGATTGTGTCTGCAAATTTAAAAAATTGAAAACAAAATCATTAGAAATTCTTGATTTATAATAATTATAGATCAATGTAATTTATGTTAAATATTATTTTTAAGAACCCACACCTAACTGCACAAAAACATCTGACTTAGAAATGAACATTAATATCTAATTTTGCATCACTGTCATTTTGTGTTTCATACCCAGAGGAGATCTCAAAATGAAATATAAAATGATGCTAACTATAAAGTAGGTTATCATTTTTAAGCTGCCTAAACAGATAACCCCAAAATGAGAACAGTCATTACAGAATTAAGTGGATCATACTTCTCTTTTTAAATTGTACAATGAAAGATCCTGTAAGTAGCAGTAAATCCTACATGTTTGACTATACTAGCTAATTAGCAAATAATTATGCCCTGGCATTTTGCAACTTTATAATTGTTCTATTGCTATTTATTTTATGATGTTTAGATTATTAAAAGATGTTCTTAGTATCCTCAACTTGAAATAGCTGCTATGAAAGTATGTATTTGGTATATACAGGATAAAGCTTTTTGCATATAAATTAGGTTAAAAAAAATCTAGTCAAAAAATTAGTACTAAACAGTATTTAAACAATTTGCCCCCAAAGAGAAATTGAGAAACTAAGTCAAGCAAATGGGACCCAAATGATCAGCTGGGGTAGGTAGATGAACAGAAATGGTTTTTGTCCTGTGAACTATTCAACACTGGTTAATATACATTGCTGCTGGAAGTTAATTGGGTAACTAAAGAAAATTAGAGCTAGGAGAGGAATAAGAACCAATCTGGTAGCTTTAACACCTTGTTTGTTGATAAGTACTTGAAACTTTATTTTCTTTGTAACTTTGTTGAGGAAAAAAACTAAAACAGATTATGAAGTTGGGGCAAAAAAGGCAGGGATTCTTTCATAGATATGCTTCAATTTAATGTTTTTGGTTTCAATGATGCTTAAATATTTACTGCTATATAATAGCATAATATTTTGAAAATTACCTGTATCAATAGGAAAATATTCACACATTTGTGTAATGAGTTTATTTTTTTGCACTTTCTGTATACAGTAGTCTATTTATAGTAATATAAATACATGCATAAATGATTTATTTTGGAGTTAAAATTCTCTTAGATAAATGAAATCTATATGGTCACCATCACTCCATTTTTATTATCTTACTAATCATATAAAAAACGTTTCTCTATAATCTGTGAAGACATTTTAAAATAATTTTAATATTGTTATCAACTATTAGGTATAAAGAATTAATTTTTTCTTTTTTTTTTTTGAGTTGGAGTCTCACTCTGTCGCCCAGACTGGAGTGCAGTGACCACTTCCAGCCACCGTAGCCTCGACCTGCTGGGCTCCGGCGATCCTTCCCCTCAGCCTTCCAAGTAGCAGGAATTACAGGCATGCACTACCATGCCCGGCTGATTTTTTGATTTATTGTAGAGATGAGGTCTTGCTGCCCAGGCAGGTCTCGAACCCGTGGGCTTAGGCAATCCACTCACCTCAGCCTCCCAAAGGCGCAGGATTACAGGCTGAGCCACTGAGCCCGGCAAAGAATTAATTTTTAAGTAATTGCTATTCAATATATTTTGAACTAAAAATTCATTGAATCTTATTAAGTATTCAATAATAATAAACACTTCTGGGTTTTATAAACACTAATGATTGCAATTTCAACCGGGAGGCTGCCCAGCATACAATATTCAAATGTCTCAAAATATTTGTAAATTGTCTCTGATTATATCCATAAAAAGCAGTAAATATTAAAGGCAATAGTCAAGTAAATAGAAATAGTCAAGTAAAATTTACTTATACTATTAATGATCTTAACAAGCATAATGAGGAGAGTTTAGATAACTGTTAGAAGCATTTTAACTTTAAGAAAAAAATGACTCTTTGAGAGAAGCATTCTGTTACCTTTTGTAGCTCAATAAATAAATAAATAAATAAATACATTTCACCCTCTTTTTACACAGTACATAAAATATACTTGTTTTCACAGAGTATTTAAAAATTACTGTAGAAAGAGCACATAACACATTGCACATAGTATTTCATCATAATTATGTTTAGACTTTATTTAGCAAATCTACTACACTGAGATTTTTATATAACAAGGTGTTTTTGATTCTCAATACTTGAAAGTGAAGCTCTTATTAAGCAATCTAAAGCAGGGGCATAGGGTGGTAAGGTGATATAGAATTTACGAAAGCATGTTTTAAAAAATAAATTACCATATTAATTAAAGACAATATTTTTGAGAATTTAGTATGCCAGGAATAAGAATTTGCAGTTTGTCATTTACAAAACTAAAGGTAAAAGTCAACATATAAATAATTTTGCACAATACTTGGCAAAGCTCTTTCTCTAAAAACATTGTTTTGATAGAAAACTTTGGAACAATATCACCTATTTATTCTCTTCAAAGGCAACACTTACTCAGTTGAGTTTTAAGTACTTTGGAAGAGAGATTTTTAAAAGTACCAAATCAACTTTATAGAATTAAGAATGGATTCTAAGTATACACTTACACATTTGGAACCATTTTATTACAAAGATATTTACAAAACCTATCACTTCATAGAGCATTACATTTTGCTACAAATACCCATTAGTGGTATTTAAACATTATCCTGGAAATCACCTTATGAAATCTAAAAAGTAAAATTTAAGTGCTGCTAAATGTATGAAACCATTTCATTTAATAATTTTGGTGTGACATGTTAGGAGCCATAATTATCTAAAGAAATGATTATTTAAGTAGCTCCTTTTTTACTGTACTTAAAACACATTGTATATCTTTAATTTCAAACATAACTGTGATTGTACTATGCTTAATTATAGATAGACTATATACCATTGCTGCATATGGTAACTATGCTCATCAAAATATTTCTAGATTTTTACCAGTGTATGTTTCTTAGAATATGATGTGTAGTTGTTTGAAAAGTTACAAATATTAGGGAAAAATCATGTTAACAAATTACTCTTACAATTTAAATTCTTAAATTCAATCTTCCTTCCTGAAAGGTGCATCACAATGATTTGGTGTCATGTAATTTTCAGTGAAAAGAGTTTGATTAAAGGAAAACTGGCTCATGCTATGTAATGAACCAACAGAACATATAGAACTCTATTTTTTAAGAACTCTTCTTTGTGAATTTCCTTTCTGTAGCCTCTCCAAGGACGTTTGTAGGTGTGCCAAAAACACTGAGTGACAGGACATCCCTGATAGGTTTCACAAGTCCATTCTCCCTAAAATACCCAATATTCAAACTCAGTTTCTTGACATGAAGTAACACTACAGTGTACTTGGAGTCATATTTAAGCAAGCTGAGGGTTACTAATTATGCAGGTAGATGTTACTAATTGCAACACCTTCCAATGATAATTAAAATTTTATTATAATTAATAACAAAATGTTAAAAAGAGTCACTTATCTCAGCAAGTGAAGTGAATTTTACATAACTTAGCATATTATTCTTTCCACTGCCCATCTAACAAGACTAAAATCATCTTGTGGAAAGGTACTATGTTGCATTTACAGATAGCAGTGAATTGGATAAATGAACCAAGTATCTGACTCATTGAAAGACTCTGTTCTTCAACTCTGTTTAAAATATTTAATATTGAGGATACTTAAAAATGTATATACACATTTATATAAAAATTAAATTAAAGTTTTGTATATAGATCTAACTGCTATTTTTTTGATTCATTTAAACTAGCACATCTTTTGCTTAATCATAAGGCTCAAGCTTGCTTTTATTCTTCACTTACCTGGACTCTCTGTCAGCCAGTCCTCAGAGCCAGAGCTTCTGTTAGTAGGCAAAATCCTCTAAAAACATAAGATTAAAAAAAAATAAAATAATGTTTTAGCAATAACAAAATAGAACCAATGCATGTATAAGTACATACCCTATGAGCGGCACAGAGATAGCACTGACTCTGTCAAAGAACAATTGGATGAAACAGATGTAAACGGACAAGGTCTTTATTCAGGACTATTGCAACGGGGAGGGATGTTATATTAAACTCCCTTGAAACAAAAGGCAAGAGAATTTTAAGCACTGGGGTGAGCTTTGGAAATGTACTAGAGGGCATTCGAGGAAGGCTGGACAGTGTAATTAGGCACTCTGTGTTTGGGAATAAGCTTTCATCAAAGTTAGCATCTGATCCTGCCACAGAGATGGGGACAGGGGCCTTTTAAAAATTATTTCATTACAATGGGATCCCCCGACATTTGAGAAAGACATTCCTAGGTTGTACAACTGGCAAGAATATTTATATCTCAAAGAGTCTGGGAAACAGAAACAATGCATATTACAAGTTTTCTAAAGGATAACCTATAGGACCCAAGAGAATTTGTCAAAAACCTCCTTACACAGATAAAGGACTTTGGCAAAGTACAGGATATGAAATAAATGTACAAAAGACAATCACATTTCCTTACACCAATAATAAACAGAAACCCAAATAAAAAGCAAAATTCCAGCTGGGCTCGGTGGCTCAGCCTGTAATCCCGCGCCTTTGGGAGGCTGAGGTGAGTGGATTGCCTGAGCCCGCGGGTTCGAAACCCACCTGGGCAGTGAGACCTCATCTCTACAATAAATCAAAAAATCAGCAGGGCATGGTAGCGCATGTCTGTAATTCCAGTACTTGGAAGGCTGAGGCAGAAGGATCACCGGAGCCCAGCAGGTCAAGGCTGCAGTGGCCGGGAGTGGTCACTGCACTCCAGTCTGGGCGACAGAGTAAGACTCCAACCCACCCCCCCAAAAAAGCACAATTCCATTCACAATAGCCACAAAGAAAAAAATGAAATACCTTGGCATCTTCCTAACCAGAGACGTGAAACACCTTTACAATGAAAACTACAAAACACTGCTCAAATAAATCAAAGATGACACAAACAAGTGGAAAAATATCCCACGCTCATGGATTGGAAGAATTAACATTGTGAAGATGTCCATCCTACCCAAGGCAATCTACAGATTTAATGCAATACCCGTCAAATTACCAACAACATTCTTCTCAGACCTAGAAAAAACAATACAGGAATTTATATAGAAACACAAATGACCAAGAATAGCCAGAACATTCCTCAGCAAAAAAAAAAAACAACAAAGCAGGCGGTATCACATTACCAGATTTCAAACATTACTATAAAGCTACAATAATAAAAACAGCTTGTTATTGGTACAAAAACAGCATATAGACCAATGGAATAGAATTGAGATTCCAGAAGATAAACCTCAATTTCTCAACCAACTCATCTTCGACAAAGCCTCCACCACCTACCATTGGGGAGAGGAGAACCTATTCAGTAAATGGTGCTGGGAATACTGGCCGACCACATGCAGAAGACTCAAACAAGACCCCTGTCTGTCCCCATACACAAAAATTAACTCTAAATGGATCAGAGACCTAAATGTAAAACCTCAAACCATAAGAACCTTAGAAAATGCAGGACACACCCTTATGGAAATTGGAACTCGCATCCAATTCCTGAACAAAACCCAAAACCCACAGGCCATAAGAGATAAGATAGACATGTGGGACCTCATTAAACTGACAAGCTTCTGCAAAGCCAAAGAAACCATCAAGAGAGCAGGGAGACAACCTATAGACTGGGAAAAATATTTGCCAACTCCAGGTCCGACAAAGGCTTAACATCTTTGATCTACTCAAACATGCTGAAAAGAAAAAAACAAACAACCCCATTATTAAGTGGGCAAAAGATATGGACAGACATTTCTCAAAGGAAGAAATCTGAGCATCCAACAGACACATGAAGAAATGTTCAACCTCATTAATCATCAGGGAGATGCAATTCAAAACCACACTGAGGTACCACCTAACTCCAGTCAGAATGGCAATTATCATAACTCAAAAAATAACAGTTGCTGGAGAGGGTGTGGTGAAAAGGGAACACTCCTACACTGTTGATGGGAGTGCAAACTAATGCAACCTCTGTAGAAAACAGTGTGGTGAATCCTAAAAGCTCTAAATATCAACCTCCCATATGACCCCACAATCCCCCTACTGAGAACATACCCTGAAGAACTCAAATCACTCTATACAAAAGATACCTGCACACGTATGCTTATTGCAGCATTGTTCACAACAGCAAGAACCTGGAATTAACCATACTGTCCATCAAAAGAGGACTGGATTAAAAAAATATGGTGCATATACATGATGGAATACTACGCAGCCATAAAAAAGAACAGAATCATGAACTTTGCAGCAACCTGGATGGAACTAGAGTCAATAATACTGAGTGACCTCTCACAGAAACAAAGATCTGAGTATCACATGTTCTCACTCATATAGCGGACCTTGAACATCCATCATAATACTATAAAAAAAGGACCGACAGTGGTGGGAAACTGTGCAGGTGGAGGGGAAGGGAGATGGGATTAATGGTAGTCAATATCTGTCTGGAGAGAGGGAGACACCCCTTATCAACAAGGGTGCCTGAATAAAGCATATTGTATACCTAACCCTTAACTGTACCCCCACAATATCAAAATAAAAAATATTGATTTAAAAAAAAATAATAACCTATAGGGAAAAGGAAGTTCAGTGCCCCCTATCAGGAAGAAACCTGCCTAATGTTTAGTAAACTGAGGGGAAAGTTAAGACTTTCTTGGTCAACTTTGAATATTTAATAACCTTTTCTAACTTAATATTTGGGTTTCTATTTAACAATGGAAAACAACAAATTTCTTGTCTGGATGTGAACCAGCAAATTCCCAGCTAGTTTACAAGCTTTAAATATAAACTTTAATTTTCTGGCAGTCGCATAGTGTGTCATTTCTTGGAGAAGAAAGTCATTATCCTAATACATCAATTGTTATTTCAGAATGAATAAGCAAAAATTAATCAGAAAATGTATGCAAATCCAGATAGAGAGATTCTTCCTCTATGTTTTCCATTTTTCTCAATATTAGGACACATTATGGAAAAAATAATATTTGCATTTTTGAAATAATATAAAAGAGAAAAATGTATCTGAACTTCTATAATTGTTTTCCATCAATACAATGAAAGAACAGAAAAGAATCCAATTTTAAACAAGAAAAATTTCAGTGGTAAAATCTGTTCAGGAATATTTTTGGCACAAATGATTGAGATTTATTTTCTACTTCGAATATCTTTAATGCTTTTACAATTGTTCAGTTCAATAGTTCACTTATATTGTATATTTGTGAGGAAAATGTGAGTAACTGTGCCTGTTATATCAATGATATGTGTAATAAGATGTCTTTAAGTGACTTAATGTCTTTCAAAGTTTTGGATATCACCATGAAGAAATATTCAAAATAAACACAAGCCAGGAAGAAGCACTGTGAACTTTTTCTAGGTGGAATATCACAAAGTAATTTATTTGAAAGTCACAAATCAGATCACTTTTGTTTTCTCTTAAATAAGACCTGTTCCCATTCTTTCATATTGCTTTGTCCATTGACAAAATGTGCTACTTAAATACAGCATCAGGAATCATTTCTAAAATGAAATAACATGATCTTCACTCAAGCACAGCAAGAAAATATGACTGATACACTGTAACTGCCTCTTGTGAAGGAAGGTCAAATGGAGAAATAAATACAAAGTTGTTAGAAAAGAAGAAAAACTATAGCAAAAAAAAAAAAATACTAACATCATTGCATTAGAAACTTCATCTAAAATTAACAGTTTGCCAGAACAAATTGATACTTAGAAAATTTAAATCATGACAAAATTAATCCTGTTGCCAAAGTTATTTGTTAAAATTATGGTAGAGCTACATATTTGGATTTATGTGAGAAAAAATTCTCAATATTTTGAAAATTAAAATTAAAAAGTCAAATACACATTATTGCTCATAAGGGAGCAAAATAATCTTGGACGTCATAACATACAAGTTTTAATTTAAGGAACTTTTCTACATTAAAGATTTTAAACTATCATTTTGGATACTTTTAGTCTTTTCAAGTAGTACATTACAGCCACGTGTATTGATTCTGCCATGAATAATTACTGTCCTCCATCGTAAAAAAGTATTATAACAATGCTTTAGAAGTTTCCTTTCAAAGGAAGATTTATCAAGATAAAAAACACATAGGAGATGACTAACAGCAGACTAGAATTATTTAACACTTACTCACTGAACTTGATCCCATATTTCTTACTGTATCATGGAACTAAGGGAGTTATAAATGTTTTTCAAATTAACTGTAGTTAACAGTGCCAATTGGAAATTTTATCTTACCTAAAATGTATAAGACGAGCTAGATTTGCCATTCTTTCTCAACCATGCCTTTTTCAAGCATCTTTATAAAAAAATTAACAAAGGATTCATAAAATTGTTTTCTTTAAATATAAATCTGGTGGAAGTAGAGACTGGAAATATAGTTAAAACAGTGATTTCCTAATTCTGATGAGTATTAACATCACCCGAGGAACTTTAAGAATTTCCAGTACCAAGGTTACATTCAATACCAAGGAAATCAGAATGTCTAGGGGTGGAAGTGAGTCATCAGTATATTTATCAAGATTCCCAGGTGGATTAAATATGAAGTAAAGCATAGAAACCATTGAGTTAAAAGGCACCTTGTCCGACATCAGAAAAAAAATCATCAAACTTCTAAGCATCTAATGATAAAATAGCCTGTACCTGGATGTCTTGACAGCCAGATTTTTTGAAGCATGAAAGTATAAGCTGAGTTACTAATGAACAGGGATGTTACTATGGGTTTTGATGAAATCAATGAGATAGATTGAAAACTCGCTTTACCTTTGAGTTTTTGATGATTCATTGCATTTTGGCAAACTGAGGCCTACAAACAATCTCTAAAGATATAACATCTAGGCTAGGCACCAGGCCATCCAGAGTCTCCTTCAATCTCCTTTACTTCTATGAGTAAAATCAGTCAGTAATGGCATGTTGAACTGTGTCACATTTTGTGTGATTTTGTCTCATTATATAAACCTCTCTTTAACAATAGAGTAAATCTGATACCAAGTTTGACAAGTTATAAAACTTTAAGAAGATTTTAACAATAATCAACCTGATTAATTCATCATGTTTTGAGACTGTGCAAAGGCCTAGTTTTCAGAATTTTGCATCTCAAAATAATTACTCATAAAAGGAGAATAAAAATGATCTGACTGCAATAGCAGGGAATATATTAATAAAATGTATAGACCCAGGGTGCAATGTCTCACACCTGCAATCGCTGCACTTTGGAAGGCAAAGACAAGAAGATTGCTTGAGATCAGTAGTCAAAACCAGCCTGGACAATATAGCAAGACCTCAACTCTACAAAAATTAAAAACAAATTTCTGGGCATGTTGACACATGCCTATAGTCTCAGCTACTCAGGAAGGTTGAGGTAGCAGGATAGCCTGAGACCAGGATTTGAGGCTGCCGTGAGCCATGATCATGCCACTGTACTCCAGCCTGGATGACAAAGTGAGACCATGGCTCAAAAAAAAAAAAAAAGAAAAAGAAAAAAAAAAAGTATAGTCCCAAATCAAAGGTAATGTTTAACATTGTTCACTTTCTCTGAAAAATGAGAGATTGGATTGGCTTATGTACCCCACATCATCAAACCTAAGATATCTCTCAATGTATTGAAATTGATTTTTAAAACTTATACAAGCATCACGGAATAGTGCTTCAGAATTATGTTGGGTTTTTGAAGTCACTATGTTTGTCAGCATAGGTTAGCTGCTAACATTAAAATCTCATTGGTTTACCAAAATATAGGTTTATTTGTGGGGGCTATCAGGTGCAGGTTGGTAGGGGAGAGAATTACTAAGTTGCTTCACTCTCACTTAGACCCATTCTTCCGTCCCATGGCCTCTTCCTCTGTGAGAGGCTGACTGTCTTTTGCTGGTTCCTCTGCTATTGACTCTGAGATAAGGGGAGGGAGGATGTATGAAGGATGGTGAAGCAGTGTTATATTCATTCATTTCTGATGTATTGAATTGGCTGGCACCTTGATCTTAAACTTAAAAAGAAGTAACAAGAAAAAAAGGCCAGGCATAGTGGCGCATACCTGTAATTTCAACACTTAGGAGACCAAGGTAGTTTGAAACAAGCCCGGGGAGCATAGTGAGACCCTGTCTCTAAAAGGAAAAGAAAGATAAAAATAAATGTTTGTTTAAGTGACTCAATCTGTGGTAATTTGTTATAGTAGCCTGAGCAGACTAAGACAGTCATAGATCCTCTGACTGTTTTCTATCGGTCAGAACTCAGTCACGTGATCTTGCTTCAAAAAGACTCATTAGTCTAGCTGTTTATTTGAAAGATAAAGATAAATGTGAATTTCTGTTCTCCTGGTCAACAAACATATTTCTGTTCTTTTTATTCTGCCTATAGAATGCCCAAAGCCTCTCTCTAATTGTCCATTTTTCTCTGGCTCTTGATTTGGTCTTACGAGGTTTTTCTCTGTTTCTTTAACTCCTTTTCTGTGTCTTTAGTGAAGATTTTAATCCTGCATAACTGTTGCAGACTGGTTCCTAGAGAAGCAAGTTTCAGAGTACAAAGGTTGTGTTACAGACTGAACAATAAAAGACCATGTAATTCCCTAAAGTAAGTAGGCTCTAAATCTATGTAGTCCCCATGGGACCTGACAGTAACCATATCCAAAATACTCTCTTAAACATATTTGTTTCTTTGCTTCTTCATATCTGGGTTCCTCTTTTTCAACTTAGTAGCATACCTAGTAACTATCTAAAAACATTAGATGTAATGGCCATACCTTTTATCTAAAGCCCTTTCCATGTCTCAGTTACACTGAGCAGGAGATCTTACTGGGTCTTGGTAGCTCAAGGGTTTTATAATTCTGTTTTGTAAAATTTGTTTGGGGTTTAGGCAAGCCTAAAAACAAACAAACAAACAAACAAACAAACAAACAAAAACTCCCTTAAAACAACAAATTTCTGAATTTTTTTATTCCATATCATTTAATCCAAATTTTAACCTGCTCTTCCCAAAGCTCATCTTTTAAAGATAATGCATTGTCCATCGTGGTCAATACTGTAACTACATCCAATGGTCACCAATAAGATTCTTCTTTACCAGCCTCAATTCCTAAAGGTAGGTCCCAGGAGACACATGATCTCCCTCCTACTGCTGTACTGCATGTTTGGAACTGAATGATACATATAGATGTCCATCTTGATATATCTCTTCTCTCATCACCCATCTCCATCCTGATAAGCCAGTAATTATTACATGTTGGACACTTTAGTTGCAAAAGCAGCCTACTTCAACCTGCTAGTAGTATCTTCATTAGATAAAGTAAGTCTCACTCACCATTGAAATAACCTCAGAATGCCAGAATCTTATTTCTTTCTCATTCATATCACCATCTAATGGTGATGGGAGGAAATGGGTACTCTGGCCTCCGTTCCAAGTGGTCAGATATTCAGCCCTCTTCTATATCATGACATGGGAACCATCAAGGGCTCAGGATCCTCCACTGGACGCTTTGCCTCAAACTGCCAGATAAAGGAAAAGAGAGAGACATGACTAGAAGAGATGGACATCACTTTGGGTCACATTCACCTATATAGAACTCAGTCAGACAGCTAACTTCAAATAGATGGAACAGTGACTTCCACTAGTGTTTCCTGAAAGAAGAAATGAAACACAAATTTTATTCAGCTATAGCATTCTCTCTCTCATTTAATTATGTATAGCAAATGGCTGTTTTAAGTATAAAATAATATACAAATGGACCTATTTTATTTAATTCACTAATTAAAGCAATCATACATAAAATATATCTTTTTTTGGTGCTGGAAACCTAGATTTACCAGATAAGATACAGGATGCCCAGCTAAATTTGAATTTCGGATAATTTTTAGTATTAGTATTCTCCAAAATTGCATGTGTCAAACTTATATAAAAAAAATCCTTACTAGTAAGGATTTAAATTTTACTAAGTGTCCTATAATTTTATTTGATTTTTATTTACAAAATCTGGCAATTCTAGCCTGAACATTTTAGCTTTTATTGTTATTATCATTGTAAGGCATGCTAGATGATATCAATATGAATTATGGAAAGTGTAACTATCGTGTTTTCCTCAATTATCTTTGAACAAACTCTGCTTTAAGCCAAAAGGTAAAGTCTCAACTTTTACCAGTTATTTATATCTAATTTATATATGCCTGGGAACTTTATTTATAGCTAGTCTTTAGTGTCATATGAGACGATGTTTTAATTAAATTTCAGTGCGAACACCTTAAAATAATATCGTGCCGCTTGATTTTATTTCAATGTACATGTGTTCTGCTTTGTTAGGGGAAAAGTTGCAGAAAACTGCAAAGGATCAGATTTCACATAAATTAAGAAGCCCTGGCACCTTCACTGATCTTTAAACTTAGAACTGCCCATAAAGTGATGCTCCCAAGATTGCATTGCTCCTGCATGCTCCCTCAGTGATTTTTATATTTTAATAAGACTGTTCATTATAGTTAGCGTCTCATGTTGGAGCCATTAGATATTTATGGGAAATAGCATATCATTATCTCAGTTGCATTCTCAGCCATGTGGGATGCTTTTAAGTTAGAATGATTTTTTCCCTGTCTTAATTCTGCACACACTAGCACTGATGTGCCTGTTCAGCTTATTTTCGTTTTAGGTTCTTTGATCCTATTTTTCAACTTTATTGTGTTTAAGGGATTGATGAATAGTGTAGCTGACTGCTTGTTAGGAGGAGCCTCAAAGTCAGTTAATTAAAAAATGTACTGTCTTGAGAGAGGGAATGACATGCGAAATCCTTTATTTTCTCTCTCTTCCTCCCTCCCTCTCTCCCCATCTTCCCGTCTATGTCTGTCTAAAATTCCATCAGGAAGTATTCACTCATTTCTTCACATTTAACATTGAGGACCTAAACATGGAAAAGATTTGAATAACACATGACCATAAGAACCTAGGACATTAAGAGGAATGCTTATGGCACATTAAGTCAAAGCCGAAGAGCAAACACACACACACGCTACAATTATTAGCAGGTGATCAAACCAAAGGTAGGTATAGTACAGTTGAACAATTTTCAGTGTTGAAAATTTGAACTTATAGAAGGTTCTAAATTGTATCTGTTATTTACATGTAGCAAAGTATGTATGAGGTTTAAATTGGGTTTTAGCAAGGCTTCACAATTATTCTTATAACTGGAGTGAGGTGGAGGGGCAGATTAAATGTTTGTTAACCACAAAACTCCATTGTCTGAATTTAAACTTTACTTTTTATTTTATCTTATCTGGTTAGCACCCCATGGGATCCAGAAAAATTTTAAAGCTTATACATGTTACTTTTTTCCTACTTTTTCTTTATGTTTATTTTAAATGCTATTCAAGAATTGTTTACTCAGTAGATTAACATTTAATGTGTATATACTATTTTCAAGTATTGAGTATTTGGAATTCAAATATAAACTATAGAGTTTATCTTTTTCCCAAAGAAGTCACAAATAAATGTGTGTGCGTGTGTGTGTGTGTGTGTGTGTGTGTGTGTGTGTGTGTGTGTGTGTAATCATTATTCATTACTACTGGATTGCCAGTGAAATAAATTTGAGGATCTTGATCTTATTAGCCAGTAAAAATCCTGTCTTTCTCAAATTTGGATCTTTATATAAGATTATTACTTTTCATTCTTGCTAAATATGCAACCAGAAAATAATATCAATTTTTTAGATGAAGATTGTTTTATACTAACAGGCATTTTGAAACCAAAAATGAAGGAAATGTTATAATTCCAAACAGAGACTCTTACAAGTAGTACATTCAGTTTTCAAAAAGTTGATGCTATTGTTCTCATGTAAGTAATCTCACTGTGACCCATGAAAACTTTTGTCATGGCAGACGTTTGCAATCTAGCTATCTCTGGAGGAATGAGCTAGTCTGATATTTTATCTGAAAGTGTGTTTGGAATTAAACTGTTATGTGCCAAATAAAAGTACAGCAAATACTTCATAAAGAGAATCTTAAGACAAATCTGTCCTACTAACTCTGGAAGGACATAATTGGCCCAAATATAGATGAAGATTGGTTTCTGGAGGAAGAATCCAAGACAAAGAAAGTTATGCCAAAGTGACGGGCCCCAGGGCATTGAGCAGTGCTGGAGTGGTCAGGTGCAAAAACAGAATGAATCACTCACTTGCTGAAGCAGAACGTTCATGACAAGTAGAAAAAGCTCCAAACCAGAATTTGCATAAACTTCCATTCTTTTCCTCAATTCTGATGGATTTTGTCTCCATTCTACCTATTTCTCTCCACATTATATGGTCCTTTTATTTTACTCATCACAGATTTATGGAGATTCCTTAATGCTTGACTCTGTTCTGGGACCTGAGGCTAAGTGGAGGAATAGAACAAACATGTCCGCATGAAGCTTTCATTCTAGTCTCTGTGCTTATTGTCTCAACATAACAAGGGGAGTTATGTGGGACAAAACAAGACTTTTAACACGGTCCATGGGCACAAGGACCTTGGTTCCATCTTACTCTGTTATTTAAAACTATACTTGCAACCAAGCCACTGCATAGTAGGCACTTAATACTTTTGTTTAATAAACATGCAGAGGGCCTCTGGTATACAGACTAACACAGTGATTCTGGATCTTTAACTACATTACAGACATTGGCTTCTTCCATAGAGGACTGGGAGACAAAAAGGTTATAAAAATGATATCAAACATAATGACAGCCCATGGGATATGCCCATGGGATTCCAGCCATCTGCCTTCACTCTCTTCTGTGTTAAAAGAAAGGATTTTATGTAGGGCTATAAGTTCTAGTAAAGAAAGCCAGTTACAAAGAGCTATTGTTATCTCACATCCCAGCTGTACACTTAGACTGATGGTCCCAGGAATAATATCTGTTAAAAAAATGAACATGTTTATCTTGTCTGTAGGACCATGAGATTAAATTTACATCCAAACTCACACATTCTACTTCAAATAGCCTTTTACAAAAAGGTCTGGGTCTAAGTTTTCTTACAAACTGAATCAGCTCTTTTGAAAATAATCGTCCTTCTTTACCTTGGCAAGGGTGACATTGATAAAGAGAATGAGAATGATAAATCTATAAACCCTGGTCTTTATGTGTAGGGAAAAAAAGTGCTACAGAGAAAAGAATCACTACCATAAAATGAACAGAGATGAAAGGTGGCAAAATGATTTAAGTAAAAATTAATGGCAAAGACTTAAGAGACCGTTTAAAAATTCAGTTAACGCAACTGTTCAACGATTAAGAAGTAAGAAGACAGGGGATTTAGGTATACTGATGACTGATTATATACCTGACAATATGCTAGGTCTATAACACATTTCATAGTCATTAAGATAAATGTAATTATTCCTTCGATATAACAATTCCAAAAATATGGCATTGATCCTTACAATAGCTTGCCTAAGGTCATGTGGCTAATAAGTAGCATAGGCACAATTTGAAGTCCTATGTAGTCATATGACTCCAAAACCCCCATATTCTATACCACATTTTGGTATGAATATAAAATATGGTTACCCATCTCTGGGTCATAGTAATTTATTGACACCAAATAAAAGGTTTCCAAAGCTTTTGGAAGTATTTTAAAGTAAATCTTATACATATAACTCTCAATACAATCTCTTTGTTCCTTGTTTAGTACATCGAGAATCATTTGAATGCCATATGTGCAAAATATTGGCAAGTCACCTTCTTATTATTAATTAAAGTCTGTGTTCAATAATTTTCCCCAATGTACTTGAAAAACCCTGAAATACTACCACCGAAGGGTTAAAATAGAGCTGGAGTGATAAAGATCAACACAGAGGCAATTCTCCAGCAGGCAAGTTGTCAAAACACTGAGGGTTAAGTTCCAGGAAGGACAATAGAACTCTATTCTGGAGGACTTTTAACATACGTCAACATGTGGCAAAGGGTTTTTTAACATTTTGTTTCAGTAAATTAATTTTGTCTTGTGATTGCACTTCTGCATTTAATGCACTATCAGAGATGATTTTTCCATGTTCTAAATGTTCCTATCTGTTCTCACTGCCATCACGCTAGGTCTGATACACTGATAACTGGCTTGTTTTCCCTCTGGTCTCTACTCTAGTGCCTTCATCTCCAACTTCCCTCCAAGTCTTTCTACACAGCAGAATCATTAGATTCCTCTGCACTCACTGATTTTAACAAGTCACTTGGCTGCTCTTATAAAACAATGACTTCTCACTGCCTATATTTGTGCAAGACATTGGGTGAGAACAGAAAAATAATAAGAAAAAAAAGTTGAAGTTCAAAACTCAGCTAACTGGGAGAATGCCAGGTTAAATAAAGCTGAAAAGGAATAGAAATTTTACTCTATGGATTCTCAGAACCTCTAAGAGGCCAAATTACATAGAGTTACCCACTTGATGTGGCCAGGGGAACTTCATCTCAGAGTATCTACTGTGTCTGCAAAAAGGAATAATGTTTCCTGGGGGTCCTTGGTAAAATGTTGCTTTATAAGGTTTTTGGTTTTTGTTTTATTTTGTTTTTTTTTTTTACTTAAAAAAAAATTTATTATAAAGATATGGAGTACATTTCAGGGTTAGTTATATAAACACTGATCATGCAGGTACCCTTATTGATGAGGTGTACCCCTCCCTCCCTTAGCAGTTTCCTTCAACTGCCAACCCCCCCCCGACAGTTTGGGGGTCTCACTCTGTTGCCCAGGCTGGAGTGCAGTGGCACAATCTCAGTTCACTGCAGCCTCAAACTCCTGGCCTCAAGTGATCCTCCTGTCTCAGCCTCCCGAGTAGCTGGCACTACAGGTGGGTGCCACCACACTTATTTATTTATTTATTTGATTTTTTTGTAGAGACAAGGTCTTGCTATGTTGCTTAGGCAGGTCTTGAACTTCTGGGTTCAAGCAAACCACCCACCTCAGCCTCCTGAAATGCTGAGGTTACAGGCATAAGGCATGACACCTAGTCAGTTTATAAAATCTTATAATCTAGAATTTAAAGTCTTATTTTTCTAGTTGTGCCCAACTATACTCCTTTAATTTAACTTGTTATTTACCATCTTGTCCTCTAAACATTACTTTGTAATATCCCACCTCCTTGTATTGCATATGTAGTTTAATCTGCCTGGAATATTCTTTCATTATCAGTTCTACCTACCTTTAAATTCTCTTAATTTATCCTTCTTTATAAATCTTTCCCAACTGGTTCAGTGATATCATTCTCCTTCCTAAACGCTGTGAATACCATATAAACAGACTTGATATTCATGTATTTACATATGAGTTATAGGTTAGTGACTTAAATTTAAAACCACAAATAATATTTTGTGCATTCCCCATAGTTCAGTTTATATGTATGACCTTTTAACAACTGAAGGAGGTCAAGTGCAGCTTATAAATTTCTGTCCAGAGCAAACTATTTTATAATCATTATTAGCACCGGGTAAATTATATGATAATATTATTACATCAGTTCAGTTAAAAAGTGAAAAAAGATTACTTGCTATACCAACCAATGTTATAGAGCAAATATTTAAAAGTGCTTCAAAAAAGTGTTTATAATGATTACTATCCCTAATTACATCCTGACATTTTTATTTCGATACCTAAGATGACACACACATGTTAGAGGCATAGATTGTACAGATTTTGCTTACTGCGGTTGTGTGTGTTGCTCCATTATATAAAGTGTTTTTAACCTGCTTCCTGAGGAAAAACAGCTCTAGACACATGGGGTGTTTATGGGAATCTTAGACCAAAATTCTCTTATAAAGACAAAATATATCCAATCACACTGAAGACTGAAACATATCATAAATAAAGGCTTAAAAATTAAATAGAATGATTTTTATGATTTAATACATGTTAAAAAAATTATATTATAAAAGCTGGTCTACCAGTTGTCTGTGTAGTTTATTTATTTATTTATGTATTTTTACAATTTATTATCCAAAACAAACTTTGTTAATAAAACAGATCAACTGAAATAATTATTTGTAAATAATGTGCTCACTATTAGCAGAACTGGAACAAGATTTTAGGACCCCGGCATGAATATAATAAATATATATTTTATATATTTCACTCTTAATTGGAGCACACTGTAATTTACATTTTCTAAGATCATTTCCATCACAGACAAGGGACGGCAGATTTATAGAAAACCTGGGAGGCAGACGCACGTGCTGTACTTGGCCTCAACCCTGATGCCAAATTTTAAAGGGTCATATGTTGATATGTTTGATTGCCAATCCCTTGCCTTCATGAGGTTAGCAGAAATGGTGTTTAAAACTTCAAAGTAATATCTGAATCTTTGTGCTGTTTCTCTATTGTCATGCTCAATTTTGCTTAATCCTGCAACATTTTAAGGTATCCATTTTGCTTTTCCATTTTATCTAAACATAATTAGTTTTCCACATCCATTTGGGCTCATGATACAGTGAGCACATATTCCAAGGCTGTATCACAAATCTCCCATAAACCAGTGATTATAGTATCTCTGAGACATTTTGCCTATGTGGCACTTATCTGCGATGTCTTCTGTTTCTTATTTAACCAGTGGAAGCCTCTTGTCAAACACAAGCAGCCCTCCTGCTGAGGATCTTTGCTTTTTCAAATAGCACCTCAAACTGTATTCCAAATGCTGTTCACACCCAGTAAAGGTCTCTTTTCATAATGTAATTGTATCCTATAAAACCAGCCTTTTTAAACCTGTGGATATACTCATTGCTATAGGGTGTAGAATTGACTTTTTTTGAATAACTGTGAAAATGCCTCACAGATCCTTCTGATAATTGAGATGCAGGAAATATGTTTAGCTTGAGTTTCAGAAATTATGACAAGGGCAGGACTCATCCACCTAATCTGTCCAAACCTCAGTTTTCTCATCTATGAAATAGAAATGTGAGTATCCCTATTATGTGACTAAATCCACTATTGAATGAGACAATGTAGCTAAATAATTAGTTCAGTGCTGGTACAAAATCAGTGCTTAACAAATGGTACTTGCCATAGTTATTATTCCTAATAACAAGGACAATGTAACTCAAATTTTGTTTTATATTTTAAACCATAAGAGATTAAGAACTACTTAGCCATTTGTTTGAATACAGAAATTCTGCAAAATAGGCATTTAATAAATATGAATTCTGGGCAGGGGGAGCTGGCATTGATTAATCAGAAAATATCTTCTTGAACTCCTGTGGTGCTTCAGGAACAATGCTAAGTGTTGAGAATAGAATCTTGGGGGAAAATCCACCCTGATGAAAATTACAGTGGAAAAGTCAGACAGATGAGCACACAAGTGATTGTGAGCTTTACATAAACAATGCTAATATGTATTAAATATTGACTATGAGTGAAGAGCTTGGCTAAGCATTTCAAGTGTATTATCATATTTGTGTTAACATGGTTAAATTTGAGCACAGGGAATTTAACGGGTAAATGCTTCTCTTAAAGTTGTCATGCTTAAAATACAACAGGCTTTTGCTTCAAATAATACTGCAACAAGACTATTTTACTGGAGGAATGCCATTTCACTTTGACAATCACTAGAAATCATTGCCTGCATGGGATATAAATACATTAGCATTATATGCTACATGGTAAATGCCTAAGCTTCCCTATGACCTCATGTCTATGTATCTTGCATTACCAGTACCACAGATCCATGGGTCAAACATACTCATTATTTACTACTACCCACTTAAACCAAATAATGACCTCTTCTTTCTTTGGATAGTTTTGTGGAAAACTGTAGTAAAAATATATTTTTACAGCACTACATTGTCTTATACTGTTGCTACTACTGATCTTTTCAACCCAGGCTGATTGTTATTTATCCAGGGTGTAACACGGAGCCCTTTCCAAGTGCACTGAGACAAAGGTCTGCTCAGTTCCAAGTACAGTAGAAAGAACATTCCTGAGAATATATGGATACCAGCCATGCTATAACACATCTTTCAAAAAACCCAAAATCAAATTTGATAGAAACACAGAACGATAGGTTTGAGTCTGAAAAATTGTAGTCTTTGGGAAACTATATTTAAAAAGAAAAACTAATAAAGTTAGACTAAATTACAACCATATATATATATATATATATTCATTCCATGGGCTTAAACTCCATCTGACCCAAGAAGAAAATTAAAATTAATTTAGTTTTTTTTTTTGAAACAGTGGCACATGTACTAAATTTAAAACTTAATTAACATAAAACAGGCTTATACATCAGCTGTGCAGACCCACACCTTACCTTACTGGCATTATTTAAAAGGTATAGATAAGTATTAAAGACTTTTGTATAGCTCACAACTAAAGTTTATTCTTATTTGTTTGAAAAACAGTTTATTAGTTTCTGTTTGTGTGGAATGTAAGTTTTGCTCACACATTTTTTATTTATTTCACTTATTAACTTTCACATGTTTCAAAATATATCACATCAAAATACACAACCTAACATATATAACATAAATATAACATTTAATGTATAAATTTCATTAAAAGATATACTCTGGGGCCCAAAGAAAGGCCCAAACTCTACCTATATAATGACCACTTATGTACCTAACTCAGAATTGTACCCTAGATCCTAAAATTTGCAAAAAGATATACTCAGAAAAACCTTGTTCATATTACTTTTTCTTTCTTCTAATTCCCATCAATTCCTTACATGTCAGATTTTTAATTAGTTTCTTCTTTACCTTTTTTCTTACGTGAAAGTAAAACAACCATGCACTAATGTTCTTATTTTTTTTCTAACTTAAAACATAATATGTACTTTTTTTAAGCCTAAGCATAATGACAAAGGAACAGATGTTGATGTCAAACCACAAACGTTGAAATCAGAACCACTGCAGAGATTTGAAACATGGAATACTCAAACGGGTGAATTAACCATAGAAATATTTCTAGAAGAAATTATTTTGGAGGTGATAAAATTTAAGGACTTCTATCATGGGAAATAAACACAAGCACAGTAAGAAAACAAATAAAAAACAAAGCAATTTGACTATTACTACATGTTTAACGTGTTAGAAAATCACTGAATTCCCAACTCATCACCCTACTGTCTCTTTGAAGCCCAGCTGAAGTATGAGGGGCGATTAAAAACAAACACACACACACACAAAACCAGAATTATCTTTTGGAGCGCAGGCCTCTTGTAGTACAGTTTCCCTCACTAGATAAGAATTCTAGGAACCCATCGGCATCAGCATACCAGCTAGCATTGTTGTGAGAGGCTGCCATTCAGCTTCAGTGAACTTTTTTTTTAATTTCAATGCATTTGCCATTTCTTGATGGTTGATTTATGAACACACCTGCCTACACCTAGCTGCGTGTTCAGCAGTTTTTGACCAAAAAAGGCATGATTCTCATGCCCCACCCTCCCTATTCATCTGATCTCAACTGAAGTGACTTTTTGTTTGTTTCTCTAGATAAAATAAGTCCTCAAAGGGAATGTCAAAAGAGGTGAAAGCAAAAATGGCAGGAGCACCAAAAGGCATCAAAATTGATGAGTTCAAAAAATGTTTTGAGCAGTGGGAAAAAAATGTCTTGTGAGGTGTGTTGTGTCAAACAGAGGGTACTTCAAAGGTGACAGAAGTTTAAACATGTAAGAATAAATATACAATTGTTTATAAATAAATTCCAGGGTTTTTTGGGTCCCCTGTTATAAGCTCAGTCAGCTTAATCACCTGTTCTGGTTAAAACTCCTTCCCTCCCTTCTCTTCACAAATTATACATACTCATCAATGTGTTACCTCTGCCTTTCAGCACCTACATATTACCTTTATGCTTTCAAGGAACTTTACAATCACATTTAATAGCTTTACCTCCCAGGGCTCTACAATGTTAGCCTCATTTTACAGTTGGGGTAGCAGTCATTGAACAGGTAAGTGAGTTTCCCTGTTCCTGGATGGTAATTCCTGGCATGTGAGTCCCTAGAGTGTTGTAGAGCTAGTTTGCCACTGCCTCAGTCTAGCCCTTATTTACCACACCATCCCTGAGCGGTGGCTAGTAGTCACATGAACCTTCAAGATGCACTGAAAAGCCATCATCAACTGACCCTTCACTGGTCATTGCTTGAATCTTAACTTTTTAAATATTTCATCCTTTTGGCCTTATGTAAGAAAACTATCAAAGTAATCTAAGTAAAAGTAAAATGCTAAATCTAAGGAAGAAATGCCTAATTCTTTTCTGGAATTTTTGGTAAGATTGAACATTTAAAAATGTCTGCCACATGGTAAAATATTAGAGTGGGCGTACTAGGTAGATTATTGAGAAATGCAGCATTAACTCTAAGACTCATGATATCCAAGGCTCAATTCAAGTCATTCAGTAGACTGGAGAAATTAGAATTTGTTTCTGAGGTGCCACCCAACCTTTTCAAATCATTTTGCTTATTTTTTTTAACCTAATCCTATATGAAACCTTTAATCTGTTACATATTCTCAGGCTTTCTAGAAATTTCGGTTCTATGTCTTAGAAACAGAAAAAAGCATATAAAAAACAAACTCATTTTGTTGTGTGTCTTCTTTAGTGTCTAACTTAATGGCTTCCATTCCCAGAATTGCCTAATGAAATATGAAGGTGTTTCTCTTGAGCACAATAAACAACATATTTTACTAAGGGAGACCTTATGTTCTACCCACACCCTAGACATCAATTAAACCTCTGTGAACCTGGCTGGAAGCGGCTGCTGGAATCAAGTATGGTGAGGTATGAAGCAGTAACATGAGGCGAGATTCTACTTTCTTCTTTTCTTTGAAGGCAAGATCTATCATTGTCTTTATTTTAGTGGCTGCAACACCGCTGATGCTTTGCTGACACAGGGTTTATGAATGCTTCTTTGCTTGCTATCGTTGTATGGAAACGCAGAAGCTTCGTTCTTCTCTGTGAATAACAAGGTCTTTGCAAAAGCAGCAAAACCCAGCACTTCAGAGTTTTTTAAACTTTTTTCATCTTGGTGGTTATCTTTTGCAAATTGTGCCAGTGAGATGATGGGGTCTTTCTCAAAGACACATGGTAGAAAAAAAACAACCTCCTAATTTTTCCAGAACTAGGATGACAAGCCAATATTTCCTTCCTCATTTATGCATTTAAAGAATGAGCCTTATGACTAGAGCCTTATGACTAGGTATTATCCTGAAAATCTCTGTGAATTAATAAACCTAATCTAGGCATCAGAGATCAGTTCCAGTAGGAAGGAGATGCTGCAGGCAGGCCTATTTATTCAGAAACTAAAGGCAGAAAGAAGAGAAAAAGGGAAAACAAAGTGAAAGTGAAAGTGAAACCTTAAAGTGATTTTTACTGAGTAATTGGCTCACAGGTTCTGCCCAATGTGCTTGCATACCCAACACAGATAAAAGCACAAAGTTATTAAAGTCTTCACAGTGTTTTAGAGAAGATTACTTACTATTTAAAAGGTTCTCTTTGAGGAAAAAAATAACTACAAATTTATAAATGGAACACAAGGTATAAAAGTAAACATTTACTTTATTTGAGAAAATAAATCCCAACGAATCAAAAAGTAAAAAAGTTGACAATATCACAAACATTATAACATTAAGAAAAATAATATAGTGTACTAGTATTATTAGTTAGTTGCCTTACATATGTGCATGTTTTGGCTGCACAACCTTTGTTTCTTCAAAGGTAATGATTTTTAACTATTATCTATTGGGAAAATAGAAAACTAACTCAATATAGCATGGTTGATTAAAAAAACAGTTGATAATTTAGAAAAGTTTCTTTCAGTTTCACAACTCTTTGTTGCTAATGCAACATCTACAAACTGCAACGCAATTACTTGTTTAGGAAATGCTGCTTGCCTTAAGGAAAACTTCTAGAGACTTCCATACTTTTGATTCCATGGACTTGGTTTCCAAGGTCTCTTACAAGAAACTTGTTTATGTTGGCCACGCCCCTCTGCTTCATTCCCTGTGCCTATCCCATCCTTGCCCTCACTGGGTTGATTATGAAAGACAGAGGTCAATTCACACTGTCCCTTGGCCTAATGGTCCTTGTTTTTACCCTTCTCCTTGGGATCAAAGCTGCTTGATTCCAACATTGTCCCTTGAGGACTATGGGGACAGATGCTTATTAGGAATTGGGTGGATATGAAGGTACTGGCTGGAAGTCTTAAGATCAACACTAGAATACAGAAGGTGACACCTAGTGTGGAAAAGTGCTCTATATTTCTGGCTTTTGCCCCTTTCTGCCCTCATGTTCTTGGAGTAGAGTGCAAAGGCAATAAAAAAGTCCTAAGTGAAAGGCTCTGAAGCTTAAATTTCATTAGCTTCACAGCAAATGCTCCTGCAGTAAAATTCCTGGTAATAATGTGAGTTTTTTGCTGTCAAGAATTAAAATTTAGCCGGGTTTGGTGGCTCAGCCTGTAATCCCGCGATTTGGAGGCTAAGGTGAGTGGATTGCCTGAGCCTGCGGGTTCAAGACCCCCTTGGGCAACTTGGCGAGACCTCATCTCTACCATAAAATCAAAAAATTAGCTGGGTGTGGTAGTGCGCGCCTGTAGTTCCAGCTACTTGGAAGGCTGAGGCAGAAGGATCGCCAGAGCCCAGCAGGTCGAGGCTGCGGTGGCTGGGAGCGGCCACTGCACTCCAGTCTGGGCGACAGAGTGAGACTCCAACTCAAAAAAAAAAAAAAAAAAAAAAGAATTAAAACTTTTACTTCTTTTAACACATAGCATATTAAACATTGTACTACTGGGACTCATATCTCTTGCTGTTTGGTGGCTCTTCCAATACAACACAAAATATGTTCTTTATCTGGAGCATTTTGACATAATAAACACTTGCTGGATAATTTCTTTTTGAGCGTTATCCTTATAGCTAGTGTTGTTGTAATTATCTATGAAATCAGCAATGTGAACTGTGAATCAAAAGTAATTTCCCAAGGAACCGGTAGGTTTCTGATCTGGGACTAAAATTCTCGTGGTAAAGCAGAGAATGAAACAGTTTATCAATAATAAAGTAGAAAATAAATTACAAGGCAAACCAATAGTCAAGTTAGCAAGAAATATGATTTCCCTGAGAGAATAACCTTCAATCCTGCAAATGTGTGAGATTAGAAGGAAAGTATCATTTGCTAACTGGAAGCAATGAAATTATTTTTTATAAACTGTCTTTTTTTGGCTATAGGATCTTTCTTTATCCTCTATTTTCATCTCTCTGTGATAAGAAAGGTAAATCAGTCCATATAGAAGTTTATCATCAGAAAAGTGTGAAAGATGGTCTTCAAAACCCCTGCTTCTTGGTATTCATATCTTTGTGTAATACAGTCTTCTTGAATGTGAACTGTATCTGTGACTTACTTCTAACAAATAGAATATTCCAAAATGCTGGAATATTATTTTCAAGAGCAGATTATGTAGGATTCTGTTTCCATCTTGCCAGTAAACTCTCTCCCTCATTGTCATTGATGAGGCAAGTTGTCTTTGTGTTAGCTGCTCTACAAAGAGGCACATTTGGCAAATAATGGAGGGCAGCTTTCAGTTTACAGCCAGTGAGGAAATAAAGACCTCAATCTGACAACCAGCAAATAATTAAATCCTACTACCACTCATGTTACCTTGGAAATGGATCTTTTCCTGAGATTGGATCTCAGTCTTGGTCAACGTTTTGACTGCAGTTTTGTGAGAGATCCTGAAACAGAAAACCCAGCTAAGTTGAGTACAGATTCCTGACCCACTAACATTCTAAGATAATAAATGTTTGTGTATGTATGTATGTTTATTTAACTGTCAAGTTCGTGGTAGTTTATACAGCATTAGAGAAAATGAATACAAAACTCTGGAATTCTTTATAATACAAACACATTAAGTAAAATGAAATGTTAACATTGTGGTTTACTATTCAATTTATCGATCCTAAATTTCTATAACAGCACTGCTCATTGTCTCTAGATCTGGGCATGTGATTCACCATTGTACTCCTTATGGTTCATTTACCATCATCCTGGGCACCACTCATGTTCAACATGGTTATTCTAACCTCAACCCATTCTACTGAGATCATTTCTACACTCCATTCAAGCAACTCTCTATATGTCCACCTCTCATTAACCAGAAACATAAATGACTGAGTTAAACATCTGTATTCAGACAGGCTTAGTGTTTAATCCTTGCTCTGACATTTTCTTATTATGTACTATTTTGCAAATTATTTAAATTCTTGAAGCTTCTATTATCCCCAACCATAATATGAGAACAATAAATATATAATTAGACTACTGATGAAATTCCACAAGAACTCAATGGATTTTATGATTTTTACTACACCACCTGGATATAATGCATTTGCAATGTTATTTTCTGAGTTTACTCTCTAATAGGAATATCCCCTCTGTGAATGTCACTTAGCAAAGTTGTTCTTCCATTCCTTTGCAACATTAAGTTTCTCAACTGCTTTCTATTTTTCAAAGCCATCATCCTGCTCTGAATTTAATTTTTTCTCAATAGTTGGTCAACTATTACAACTATATTGTCACTGATATTTTTTTATCCTTTCATCTTCTTTGCTAAATCCTAAACCTGATGTCAGGCCTCTTAACATTGGCAGAGAAGATAATAAAATGATCCTGATTGGCACTTCTAAATATTTATGACTTCTAATCTCAGCTGAACCTTCAAAACTCTTTAATATAGTCTTTCTTTAAAAATGCACTAGTGCCAAAAGTAGGAATAATCTTAATAATACAGTAAGAAAAATATTTTAAAATATGTAACGATGGTCCAATAAGATTTCCTGACACAATAATAGAGTCAGTCCTTGAATGCTGACATGTTATGCCCACCAATTATTCATCTTTTACCCTTCCAGAAGCCTAATATTTTATAAAAGACAGTGATTCTGTGGTTTGGGGTTACTAGGAACTGGCATATTTCTTATTCTAAACAGGCAAGTTGATGATCAAACTTTGGAAATGGACTATTAAACAGTGTGGCAGAGGTATTGGAAAGAGGCAGCCATATGGACAACTCCTCACGCCCTCACCTCACCCAGAGCCCAGTGAACATTTGAGTTCAACAGCCCTTTTCTATATTCTGATATATGATTTCAGCTGCTCGTTTTTATTTAGAGGATTCTTAAAAGTTAAATAATAAATACAAAATGCCCACTTCCAAAATAAGTATTGAACTAAAACTTTTTTCAGATTTCTTTGTCAGCATGACAAGGCTCATTTTTTTGTTTCCTACCACCGTTTTAGCCGCTGCCAGCATCCAATCTGATCAGTTACCTGTCTGTAAAAGAAACATTGTAAAGGTACATCTATTTTGTCCTGAGATTTTATTCTATAGTATAGCTTAAACTTCACTTAGATTTTTACTTCAAAACACATGCTATTTAAGGTCACAAATCTCAAATTGGAACTCATGAAAACTGGGGCCTGTATTCTCTGTGGAAACTATTCCTCTGTTTCTGTACTGATCTGACTTCTACTTCCCCTTTCCATAAACTTGGATTTGAATTGTTACCAACACTTTGGTTGTCCCCCCCCCAGGGTTTCTGATATTCGGGTTTGAGACATGATACTTTTGTAAAAGGAAACTGGACCAGTATTTCTGAAAATACCTAAATTATACTTCATTCAATTAAAATGCATTCTTTAAGAAAATTTAATTGCAACAAATTGCTGCCTAAGGCCACATGGAAGCTCTAGCTAATATTGTGCTGTAGGACAGACCCCTGGCACTCAATCCCTGGGTTTAAGCACCAGCTTCCTGATGTTATTTGCCCCACATTTTCCTGTTTCTTTAATGTAAAATGGAGATTACAGTAATATCTACTCATAGAATGGTTTTAAGATGCAAGCAGATAATATTTTCAAAGTGCTTAGAATATAGACAGTAAGTACTATATAAATATGCATTGATTATATTTTCCAAAGTTTTAAAATGTCCCATTCATGCAATAAATATTGAAGGCCATTTAAGAACCAAATTACATTAAATAGACAATTGAATTTACTTACTTTTAAACATTACAGGCATCAAAATCTGTTTAATAATAAAATCTCCATGCTATTTCTCTATGGAGATAAGGTCTTCCTCAAAAGAGAAATGGTTATGCCCAAAAATATATTTTAATTAACCATTGTTATACAATATCTTAAGATACTAAAATCCAAGTTTTAAAGAAGTCACTATTTTAATTAATGTTAAAATAAGAAAACAAGTTTTACTCAAATTTTTTTTGGCAAGACATTAATGCTATCTATAGTAAATAATTTTGAAATTAAATCCCCAAACTTAGATTCAACACCAAGTTTACATCCATTTTCTTCTGGCCAAAGAAGAAAATTGTATTTTAACCCAGAGTTTAATAACTTCTACTTTGGTTTCCAGGAAAAGTCAAGTAAAAAAACAATAGGATTAATAGGATTCATATTAACACATTAATCAAATATTATTAAATTAAATATACCTTATTAGGTTTGGTGTCAGTATTAGTTTTATTTTATAATACTTGCTTATTTTGATTATTAACAGTATTATATTTTAGACAGGGACATATATTTATTTATTTGCAAATTGCATAAGATTCATTCACTTTGGCCTTGTGAGTTTACAGATCAATACATATTTTGGGGCCTTGCATATTGCGTAAAGTATTATGGTAATAGGCTTGTATTTTTTGATTATTTTGAATGATTTTCATTTTTCAGGTTGTAGTATGAAGAGGAAATGGACACTTTCTCTTGAAAAGTACTCCCAATCTGATATCTGTCTTGCAGGAAAGAAGCTGTTTTAAATCAGATCCATTGAGATCCAGTGATAAGATCCTCTTACGTGTCATTGTAGCTTGTTCTACAGAATGTAATATTAAAGGTTAGATTTCATTCTGCTTGAGTGGAATTTCTTAACCAGGAAAACACGAGCAAAGACAGCCTTTGAAGATTTGACATGACAACCATTCTCATTTTACTGAAGTACAGCAAGGACTGCAGATGTCTATTTATAGCTTATTTTAAAATCTTTAACCTTCTTTGAAGATTTTAAAAGTGTATTTCCCAAGGGAATCATTTTTCTTTTTTTTTGTTACAAGAAGCTTCTCACCATCTTTATAGTTGAAAGTATAACTTCACAGTATCCTACTTCCTATTTTGGTGTAATGTCATCAAAACATTCCAGCTATGTCTTACTGATGGCCAAAAAGAAAAAAACTCAAAGTCTTACGGTTTGCTGATGACTATGTATTTAATTACAGACATGATAACTCGTTGAAAGAATGAGATGGTTATAGAATGAATAACTTATTCTTCATTTTCACGATTGTTTCTATGGTTATACTTCCATAGAGACTTTCCAAAGATTCCATTTTCTACATGTATTGCGTGTAAAACCTCTCAGTTGAGGAAACTGCAATAGTCATTTGCTTAGATTGATTATTTTTCTTTATTTTTAACCATCTTATATCATACAGTAAAACAGTCTAAAGGTGACTTAATGTATCCCATAATGTAATAGGGAGAAAAGATTTTTTAAAATAAAAATAAAACCAAAAGTGATTTATTTAAAAAGGCAATATTTTATTTCTTCCTTGTAAAATGAAGTTATTTTGTTAAGGGTCTATACATTTGCATTTCCAAGAAAATTTATTTTTAGTCTAGAAAATAAGAACCCTTAAACCATGATAAAAAAAAAGTATGTTGTTGAATGTACATAATATTATTCCAGTAATTTTGCCAAATGGTTTTTATGCATTATCTAATATGTGCACAACTGCCCTATGATGTAGATACTGTTATTAATGCCATTCCAAAGGGAATTTTGATAATGTAAAATATCTGCAAATATAATATTGGTTCCTAACTGTTGTTGTGACCTGCAAAATTCCAAAGAAAATTGCTTTTGATTCTCATTCTAAGATATTTCCTAATAGCAAGTGTAAAAAAAGATGATTTGAAGAACAAATGTTATTTGGTAACTAAGCTTTTATTTTTTACTTACTGTTAATTTGGGCTCTGAAAATACAACTGAGAGCAGATAAGAACAGTGCTTCTCAGAATTTAGTGTGCACAAAAATTGCATGATAGATGTGTTAAAACACAGATTTCTTGGTCCCACACAGAAATTCTGCTCCAGGAGTTCTGGGGTGGGGACCAGGTGACAGACACTGACATTACTGGGCCCTGGACCACACTTCAGGTGCCACCGGCCAACCATCACTAGTCAACAGGTACTCACGTTCTGGTGAACTTGTAACCGTTAATACAGTTATAGTTACCACTTCACCATATTGCATGTGCTACCTAGATTTAATTCTTACAACAGCCCTAGCACTATAAGAGAGGAATTTACTTGTTGTCACTATATAAATGAAGAAATTCTTCACTAAGGAAATAAAGTAGGGTACCTCTCCTCCATTTAGACAATTGGAATCTCCAGGACCAGGTTTAAATGAATCTTTTCTTTCAAGTCAAAATCATGGTCATTGTATCATTCTTTGCCACATTTTATATTTACTCAGACATTTTCATGTTGAAAGTCCAATGAAAATGTTTCAGTTTTGAAACACTCCTCAAATGTTACCAGAATCAAAAGGTCAGTGATTAAAAAAAAATTGTCACCAGCTTATGGCATGGTAAATTGTCAAACCATTACATGTAATACACATATTTAAGGTTTAGGGACATTTTGATTTTGTATTTGTGATTATAACTCAACCTCATCTTTAACTTGAAATATCAACTTGATTTGCTATGCCAAGTATACTTCGAAAGTTGTTGATCTCCAGGAAAGAAAAAAAATTTACTATCATTCTCAGCTGGAGAATAATTTGAAGTGGTTTCTTTCGGATACCAGGGTCTCTAGGGGCATGAACAGTTGCTTTTAATCTTTTGTGACTCAGTACCTATTACATTATATTTTGAAAGTTCTATAAATGTTGACTGAGCAAGCAAATCAAATTAGAGCACATAAGCTTCCCATGGACTGCAGTCTTCTCACAAATGTCCTTTGGTAGAAAGTATTGATGTAAATTAATGCAAAGTAATTTTTGCAACAATATTTATTTCAAACACACATTGCTAACATAATGCTTTCTTAATACAGTCTTTGCTTGTTTCAGAATATGCTAACTAACTCATAGGTAACATAAGTATCATGAGGCACAGCAGTTGGTAAAGTAAGATTTTTCATGAATAACAGAGTAAACAGGCACATAAAACCCATATAAATTGTCACTTATCAAGTTTATGGCTTTCCTGGGGCTGAGACAATTAAAACTTGAGTTTTAAGGAAAAATGGTCAGGATTCTTTCAACTTGGTGTATACTTACCTAACAGAACCATTGTTTTTACAGATTTTTTTTTTTTTAGAATCTGTTTATTTTTGATGACTATATCTTGTTTGACAATGCATATTACACCAGGAAATTGAGAAGTTGCCCTTTGAAAAGCAACTTGCCCATCATCCTAGGCATCCATTGCTTTGGTTTTCGTTTGGAAACTGAGGCCTCTTGTATTCCAATTTTATTGCAGAAGGATGTTGATATACTTGGAGCATGGATTCATCATTGCCTTATTTTTGGTGCTTCCTCTGAAGTCTGAGGACAACAAATTTTGTAGACTTTGGTCAAGATATCCTTTTATTAATTATAATCACTTTATTTTATTGATGAGTTACTTAAGAAGGAAAAACCTAAAATTTCAAATGGTATGTCAATAAGCAGCCATCAATGAAAATATTTAAACTTTAAAATTCTCCTATCCTAGTGTTAAAAATTTAGCATTCACTGCCTTTTAAAATTTTTCTTCTTTTGTAATAAAAAATGCAGAGGAGCAATCCTTAGAATTTAAAGGCTTTACCTGCCATTTAACCACATTAGACAACCAAATCATGGCTCCATTGAATGAAGAAAGGATTCCAGAAGAGAATGTGCTTGCAAGTAAAAAATGCCTAAGCAGTTTTTAAACGAGTTACTCGTAATTAATTTTCTCTCTCTAGTGGATAGAATCAATCTTAATATTTTTTCGTTGCAGAATTTCTAGTTAAAACTGTAGTCATTACAATTATCTGTACAATTCAAACAGAACCCTTGCAGAATACTAATTTCCCCTTTTAACTGGCCTATGAGAGATTATAAACTATTTGAAGACAAATATTTATGGCTTTTCATTATAGTTTGTGTAAAAATGTCAATGCCATTTCACCTTTTTCACAAATAGGAAACTTTGGCCATGTTAGACATTTGCATTCTATTGAGTATATTATAATCAGTCATCATTATATGATTTGAGAAACAAAACCATGAAAATAATATCGGGAATTATTTTCAAAAACTTGTGTTTCATTGCCACATGTCATTTCCAAGTTAGTGCACCTGTCCTTCCAACTTTAAAATAATAAGTTTAAGTCTCCATAGTCATTTGAAAAACTTATATTTCTGTGACCTCTTATCAATATGCAAATAGACAATGATTCGCTGACCTGTCCAATGACCATTGATGAATTTCATTGCCCCAGAGAAAGTCTCTTAATCCCTATTCCATCACCAACTTGATCACCCATCAAACTCTTTGCTATCTTAGAGAGCTCACCTCCAGAGCTGATCCTAAAACCTACAGAATTCAGAGATGCAAATATATACTTTTGGTGTTATTTATATGCATGCCTTCAAAGCATTTTATTACACCTTCAGTTCTTCCCTCCTAAATATTAGTCTATTCTTTGGTTAGTTTCTTAAAGTTTCCAGTGTCTCTTTAACGAGGACATCAAAGAACAAAATAATGCTTGTACCTGGAGAGTCAACATGGTTTCCATCCTTAACTCAATCTTTCCCTAACTTTTCCTTCTGAATTAACTGGTTTATTATTTATATGTACACTTATGGGTGCACTTTGCCAGAGGATTGCTCCGAAGCAGCTGCACAGTTTACAAGCCACTGAAATTACTCCTTTATTTGGTATCATGGTCTTAAATCAATTATCCATTGTCTACATTGACATATTAATGTTCTATATAAAAAGTCAGCAATTTTAATGATTTAAACTACTAATCAATTTTATGTTCAGCTATTATGAAGTTACTATATGCTTGATATTAGCACCTCTACTTAGAAAGTTTTTTGGTACGCACATACAGGCATTACTACTTGTGTACCCAGGAACTTTCTAGTTTAGGTTCACTTATCTTGGAAGATAAGTAAGCAATTTATTAGAGATTTGCATAGTCTCTAATATATATACATATAATATATTATATATATATGTGGTTATGGTATATTTGTATGTGGGAGTAGTTCATACAGAAGAATTAAGTAGCCATAATAATATATGTTTTAATTACTTTTAACAGCCACCTTACATTCTGCTACTTAGCAATAACCAGCATTCCAGTTTCCTTTCAATGAATTAACTCTTCTCCACTAGGCACAGTTAAAGACTGGTATCTGCCATCTCACTAGGAAGTTTTGAGGGAAATTTTATTACATATTTCTGTCCTGTGGCTTAGTAAAAAAACTAAGTAAGCTAAGCTCAGCCAATGGAATTCTGTCATTCAAAGCTTTAAATCTTGAAGTGGGTGCTGCAATGACAAAAAATAGATGAAATTAATTCATTCAAACTGGGTTACCCCAGACTGTCACTCAATTTGTGTTACTAAGGTCCTTGGGCTGATTCTCTATTTTATCTAAATCCAGCTACTTAGGTTGCTTTTCAAGGCTATGAGCAGTTTGTCTTGTATTTTTCTATAAATGACCCTTATACTCTTATCTATTAGGAGACATATATAAGTAAAGTAGAGAAGGGCATACTCACATTAACTCATATTGTATTTTATAAAGAAAAATGTAGCACAATAAAAACTTGTCAATGATCAAAAGTAACAGGGGCATACCAGTTACATTTTTTTTGGAGCACAAAGCTTGTCATATAATAGGGGCCTAGTGAAGGTTTGTTGCATTTATAAAAGCTGCTATTATTCTTAAAAATTAAGAATTTATGGTACTAACTTAAAAAACTGGGGTAAATAACACCAAGAGTAACATCTCTGTTTCCAAACTAGCTTAAAGATATTAGTTAGGGGTCAAATGCTATTACTGGAAAATATGAGATTACCATAAATGTGGGGTTTGTCACATGCGTTGAACTTTATGAATCTGATCAACCAACAGTAACAATAAAAATAATGTGCTAAATGTGTGCAAATAATGTTATGTATAGTCATCATAGTAGAATATTTAGAGACAAGTTCTACACAGGGTAGTGTTTTGTCAATATGAAATATGTTAGTATTTCAGACAATTAATTAATTTAAGAAATTTTTTTAGATAGATTTAGACATAACCACCTCATAATGCAAATATTCTCATAATTTCATTTCAATTAAAGTAACAGGAGAAAAAAAAGAGAATTACCAAGAGTTGCAAACTATTTCAAGAAACACTTGAAGAGGGTGGGAGGTGGGATTGACAGTAGTCCACAGCTGCATGGGGAAGGGAAGGCACACTTCATCAGTAAGGGTAACTGCACTATAAATATTTGTATACCTAACCCTGAATTGTATCCCACAATTTTAAAATAAAAATTAAAAGAGAGAGAGAAAAAAAGAAACTCTTGAACAGTTTTTAAGACCAGGAAATAAAAACACAGTCAGTCCTCCATATTTGTGTATTCCACATCTGTAGACTCAACCAATAGCAAATCAAAAAGATTAGGGAAAAAAGTGCATCTATACTGAACATATACAGATTATCATTTTTTAATTAAAAATATAGCTTAACAACTATTTACATAGCATTTCTATTGTATTAGGTATTATAAACAATCAAGAGATGAGTTAAAGTATATGAAAGGATATGCATAATTTATATGCAAATGCTATGCTATTTTATATCAAGGGTCTTGAACATCAACGAATTTTGGTATCTGCAGGAGTACTTGAAACCAATTCCATATGGATGCCAAGGGGTGATTGTGCTAATGAAAGGACAAGAGCTATTAAAGGTGTAAATATTTGCAGCATTAAAAATTGGTTGACACGTGGTCATCTTTAAGATAAAAAAAAGCTTTTCATATAATTTTTTAGCTTTTATGTTAAGATACTAGTTTAGGTAACTTAAAAGAAATATCCTGCATAATGGTTTTGTCTTCTATTAATATTCAAAGTCCTATGACACTAAAAAGTAACTAAATTGACTTTCTAACTTCATCAAAGAATATCAAATATAAACTGTGTTACATATATATGTGTGTGTATGTATATGTGTGATTATGTGTGTGTATATATTTCCCCGGAAATCTCTGAAATAAATGCTTGTACTTGCCCACATGCAAGTAGTAATTAGTTGTAGGGTGGGCTATGGCTGGCACAACAGCTCAGTGAGCAGCATAATGGTAGTATCCTGTACCTGAGTCACTTTACATAAATGCCACATCCTTCCTCAGTGGATAGGCAAACTGCAGCTCACTAATGAAAAGCAGGGCTCTAATTTTCTTGAGGTCAGTGAGGAAAAGAAAGAAAATAAAGCTGTGATTTCAAAATAGATTTGTCACAGGCCCAGTGCATAAAATAAATGTGTTACTTAAATATTATTTCATGACTGATTTTGACTTTAAAACTGGGTCGACTTGCATAGGACTGCACACTATATGCGATGGTTGCTCAATAAATATTTAGTTCTAATGACAATATACTGCATCAAAATTACATTGAAATAGCTACTTACTCCAGTTAGTTTAATCAGAGTTTAATCATATGATTAACTCCTATGGACACACTGTATTTATTATATCATGGCCTGAGTAATGCTTGCCTTCTTCTATCTACTCTCAACATCATTCAAGGAATGCTTTCATAATCAACTAATCAAGCAAGAGGTAAGGTGTTTGGTCAATGGAAATATTGGCCTTATAAGCTCTAGGTCCTATGTAACAATCATTTTAGTGGGCAGCAAAGTTACAAAGAGTATTAGACATACTATATATTGGGGGCAATGAGCTTTGGTTATTCAATTATCTCAAAGTGTCATAAAACCAAGAAATGGGAGGAGGAGGTAAACCTATTTCAGTTCAGCAGAATTGTCCTAGCTCAATCCTGAAGGACTGAAAGTGTGCACAGTAATCAAATCATGAATTCCAACGTGGTAAGGTCCTTTGACAGCTATCCAGAAAGGGAGTGAAAACAAGAGGGAAAGAAATGCGATTGTTAAAAGGCAAATTTTGGTGCATGTTTTCATTTTACCTTAAGTAAAGAAAAAATAAAATCAACAGAGGTACTATGGAAAATACTTTTATAAAAAGAAAGATACCAAAAGTTCAGTTTGAAAATTGCTTACAAGAGGAAGTATAGTAAAATGTATTAAATTACCTGGTGCCTTTGCTGGGTCTTAAGAAGAATTGATTGTAGGATATAAGCCAGATATATAAGAAAATAGGATTTTAAAGTAAAAGGACAAAAAAAGGACACCCAAATAAATTATCTCAAGAAGAAAAGACTGGGTAAGCTAATATAAGATTGAAAAGTAAGTAAAATGCAATCAACTTGTTTTGATTTGTTTTGTTTTGCTTGTTTGTTTGTTTTTGAAATGGTATCTCAATCTGTCGCCCAGGCTGGAGCCTCAACCTGCAGGGCTCAGGAGATCCTTCCACCTCATCCTTCCAAGTAGATGCAACTACAGGTATGCACCATCCACCCAGCTAATGTTTTGATTTATTGTAGAGGTGAGGTCTTACCAAGTTGTCCAGGCTGGTCTCGAACTCATGGGCTCAGGCAGTCCTCTCACCTAGGCCTCCAAAAGTGCTGGTATTATAGGTGTGAGCCACTGCGCCCAGTCAATCACTTTATTAACATTTATATTAGAGATAGAAAATAATAAATTTGGCACCATGAAAATTGAATAATTGACAGAAAGATCAAATTAAATATTTTTCTAGGTTTCTAGGAGAAAAAGAATCAAATGAAAAGAATAAGTATATGATATACAAGGAGGACAGACAATAAAAATGATTAAATTAATATAATGCATCATTTGGTTGAATGTTATGCAAATGTTAAAATAGTTTGAAAACAAACATTTGTGTTAAAATATGTTAAACAGGCAGGACATCATAAACTATAAGTATATATATGTACAGTACATATGTTAAATATTATATACATATGATATACAATATAAATAATATATAGATAGTTGGGGTTTTGAATATATTTGGGCATTAAATATATAAATGCATAGTCACACATAAACAGTTCAAATATAAAATAATGAACTGCCTTGCATAAATATTTTATAACTACCTTTCTATGATAGAGATTGATCTGTGCTTTCTCATTTATAAATTCCTGTTTTTTAAAAGTTCCATAATGCATGTAATATTTTTACAACTGGAAAAATTGCTTTTTGAAAGTGCGTAGGAGACATAGAGTCAAGCACCAGAAAGTCCCCAAACGAAATTATTTGGAGGGACTGTGTCTTGATAGTGAGCCTTGGATAGAAACATGAGGGGCATATGACTTTTGTTTGGTATTAGCCTTCTTGAAAGTTGTACCTCTGTTATCTTTATAAAACATATTTCAAAACAAAGTGTATACAACAAAAGAATGTGGGTATTTTGACAAGATTATTCATATTATTACTCTTAAGAGTAACAGAATAAAAATAAATTCCTTTTAATTCTAAAGGAAATAGGAAAGCAGCTAAGAAATTCACTATTTTCCCAATGCACTCATGCTTTTCCCCATTTACCATACAATTAAAATAGGATCTTACGTGAAACAAGTTATATGCTATAGTACTTTCTAATATAGATTGGATGCCAGAGATTATTTCCAAGAGAGAGAGGCCCCTCTGCCTAAGATTTTGAGCCCAGTTCTTCCCACCTGGCTATTTATTTCCCTCATCTCCATATTAAGAATTCAGTCTTGTCACCTTTATTTCAAAAATCCCATATTCTGGTAATCCAATGTTAACTGGCAGTAGGTTTTCCCCACCCTCTATATTATGCATGTTTTTTTGTAGGGTGTCATTTTACCATCACCTTGACTCCAAACACTTTAAGATGAGATCTTGCAGACCCAAAATCCATGATCTCTGTGAAGAACAGTTTTGCCAAAAACTTTTGACTCCTGTTTGGAGAAAAAAAAGTTCTTAAATTTTACTAATTACCTGAGTTTACATTTGGGAACTTATTCAAAGAATAATGCCTAACTGATACTTCAGAAGGGGAACCAAAATTATTGATGTAGCACAGACTATAATTATTTACATATATGAATTTTATAACTTCAAGCTATGAATTATAATTTATTTATAAGCAATGTGTCATCTATTGCTGTTTATAATATGCAAAATAGCAATTATGTACATTAATGTCAGATTAACTGTTTTGTAAATTACATTTGATTACAATACTGTGTTCTGGTCTTCTGCACTCAGTCTGAACTTTTATTTTAAATTTTATTTTACATGACTATTTATTTGTGTAACATGTTCTGTTACAGATTTTCATGATTGTGGTCAGTGGTTATTTGATTTTTTAAAAACAATCACTAAGAAACAAAAAAAAAAAGAAGAAGAAAGGAAAAAAAGCAAGTCTAGGGACTGGTATTATTTTGTTTGAAAATTTTTTTCCAAACAATGCAAGTCATGTTAGTCAAAACTCAAGTTTTCCCAAGTAAAGTCTCTATTTCATATGGTTAATCTACACATGGCATTAATGCAAAATGTTAAAATTTAGATGAAAACAATAGACTAGATCAAGAAAATTCTTGTGTAAATTAATAGCCATTTGGAAAGTGGTAAATAACAATAAGATCTGTAAGACTGAAGGCCCAGCGTTTATGAGTGTGTAAGTTTCCTGGGTTTGACATAACAAGGTACCATAAATTTGGTGGCTTAAGTAAAACAACAGAAATTGATTCTCTTACAGTGAAATATCAGCCTGACATAAGTAACTCCATTTTGTAACAGATCCTCCATTTTAGTTGTCAGCATACCCAGAGATGACCCCCTTGTGTGTGACTGTTGCAACCTTCCCATAATCACCAGCTCACATCCTTGTTCCCCCTCAGCGTTTAGAAACTCCCTAGCCACAAGTTTTGTATCTAACTGTACCCTTGCTCAATTGAAACCAAATGTTCTGCCAAGAAATGTAATCATAACTGTAAAGTTGTTGTGGTTTTTGCCTTTATAAACCCCCTGCTTACTCCATTCTGGATACTAGCCTGCTCTTGACCGCCAGCAAATAAAGGACTCAAAATTCTAAATTTCAGTGGGTTGGGAACTCTCACTCATGGTTCAGCAATAACATTTGGAGACCCCAGAGGGGTCACCAAGCTCGGGCAGCAGCCTCACTTCAGCTTTCCCTGACTTGGTGAGGAAGTTATAGGGGAGGTGCCCCTGAGACATTCCAGGGCCTTATAACCTCTCACCTGGCCCAGAGGGAGTTGTAACAACTGATGGCTTTCCATCGCCTTGAAAATACCTCAGTCCACCTGCATTCTTCTAGGAGGTAAGAATCTGTTCTGTTTGTGGCCATAATTCTATTTAAGGGAGTCACACCCTGATGAGACTGTCCCTTGGACATTATTCATTAGGCTAAGACGTTGGCTGAATAGAGTCTTGGTTCAGTTTCTGATTTCAGTTTTGGTTTTTTCATTGGTCTAACAATATGGGGTCACAGGCTTCTCTACACTTCAGTTTCCGGGACTGCATGATAAAATATTTCTCTGTTGGATTTACTGAGGACTATGGCTTCAGACCCTCTATGAAACTGACTGGGCTTTGTTTACTGTTGGATGGCCCTCCACTGGGTCTCTGGATATTTGTGTCACTCAGTCTGTCTGGAAGATCATCATGGGGACTCCTGGTCACCCTGACCAATTTCCCTATATCAACCAATGGTTGAATTTAGTCCAAAACCGCCCTCCATGGTTAAAGGTATGTTCTCTTAAACTTCTCTTAAAACTCAGGATCCTGCCCATATACTTGTCTCCAAGTCTCTTTGTCCTCTCCTGTCATGTTCCTAACTACTTGTCTCTAATGATTTCAATTTTTCTTTCTTCAGACTTTGTCAAAGTGACTGTATTTCCTTGTTAGAGTACAACTATGGATGATTTACAAGGGAATATTTCAAATTATGCTGATAAATAAGAGGCTTTAGCTAATCATACATATAATCTATGGGACTACTTTCACTTTTCCAGCATTGTTTCTGAAACAATAGCCTTTTTCATCATGTTTGCTTAATAAATTTTGCCTGTGTTCTCACTCAATGTTTTATTAAATTCAAATGATATTCGATTGAAGTCCCACTGTTTCCTATTCGTGCCCTTGAAGATAGATAGGTAGGGGACATCTCTACAGCCCAGAAAGCAGTTACAGAAAATTAATCTTTGCCTCATTTTCCAGGACCATAAGAGTATTTCTAGCCAGGCTCAGTGGCTCAGCCTGTAATCCCGTGCCTTTGGGAGGCTGAGGTGAGTGGATTGCCTGAGCCCGCTGGTTTGAGACCTGCCTGGGCAGTGAGACCTCATCTCTACAATAAATCAAAAAATCAGCCGAGTGTGGTAGCACATGCCTGTAATTCCGGCTACTCGGAAGGCTGAGGTGGAAGGATCGCCGGAGCCCAGCAGGTGAGGCTGCGGTGGCCGG
>NW_007172958.1:73147-86320 GCF_000164805.1 Carlito syrichta | reverse complement strand
AAAAAAAAAAAAAAAAAAAAAAAAGAATATTTCTAAGAGCAGGAGTGGGGAATGAAAGGATGGACTGAGAGCAGAAATCCATCTTTTATCTTGTTCCTAAACCCTAACACAATGATGAGAAAGTAGAGGCTATGTCTGGGAGAAATACATGCTCTAGGTAAAGATTAATTTTACCAACTTTGTCTTTTCAGAAACACAGTCTCCTTAAGCATGACCAGTACTGGCTTATTGTAATTTGTCTTTTTAGAAACTCATATTTCTCAAGCATGACCTGTCCTCTGGACCCAGTCATCTCTCATTCTCATTCTGACTCAAGCTCTCACCTTTCTCCACCTTCCACCTCCTCTCCATCCTCTCCACCTCTGGATTCTCACCCCCAATCCTGAATGGATCTGGCCCTTCTCCTTCCCCTTCAGGAAATGCCCCCTCCATGGGGGACAGATCAGACTGAGTGACCTTTCCTGGTATATATTCCTTTTACTACCCCTGACTTGCACAATTGGAAAACTCAAAATCCACCATTTTTGGAGAAACCTCAGGTTTTAACCTCCCTGGCCAAATCAACCATGCATACTCATCATCCCACCTGGGATGATTGCCAGCAGCTTCTTTTAACCCTATTTATCTCTCAGGAGTGAGAGTGCATTAAAACGGAGGCTAAAAAGTCTGTCCTAGCCTCAACCACTAGCACAGAGGAAGAAAGTCAAGACATTTTAAAAGAAATTTTTCCCTTTTCTAATCCTGAATGGAATCCCAATACCTTGGCAGGGTCCAGAGCATTAGATACCTATCACCAGACTATTAGCTGGTTTGAGGGGAGCGGCCTGAAAGCCTATCAATCTTTCAAAAACTACCGAAATTATCAATTTGGCTTTTGTGGCTCAAGGCAGCCCCTGATATCTGAAAAAAGTTACAAAACCTTAAGGGCTGTGCAGAAATAAATATCTCTCAGCTGCTTGAAGTAGCCCAGAAGGTTTTTAATAACCTTAATGCTGAAAAACAAAGACAGACAGTGCAGGAGGCAAATAGAGCTGTCAAATGGTAGCCAAAAATATTGGTAACTGCCCTCCAAGCTTCCAACCTGATTCAAGGTCTCCATGCCAAACGAAGGGGAAAACTAGAAAGGGACAGAAGATGACTGGACATTCCCTGCTGGCTAAGGATCAATGTGCATATTGCAAAAAATTTGGTAATTAGAAAAAGAATTGTCTCTGTTGCCCAAAAGCAGTCAACCCTAAGCCAGATCTGGTTTTGTCTGCTGCTGGGGAGGCTGAAAATGACTCTGACTGAAGAGGTCAGAGTTCTTTTTTTGTAGGCTCCCAAAAACCCATGGTCACTGCAACTATTGGGGGTCACCTGGTTCAACTTTTAGTAAATACCAGAGCAGAACTTTCAGTCCTAAAATCACCATTAGAACCAATGTCCAGTAAGCAAATTTCTGTTCAAGGGGCAATGGGTGCAATTACAAACTGCAAGTTCACTTCCAATTGGATAGTTGATTTGGATCAAAAATGGGTTACCCACTCATTCCTAATAGCCCTTGACTGCCCATACCCCCTCATGGACTGGGATTTTCTTCGAAAGCTAAAAGCAACCAAAATGTTTGTTCCCACCACCTATCAAATGCTTTTAACCATTCCACTTTCTGAAGGGTACCTTCTAACTTCTTCTAATTCCTCCACTGAGAATACTTTGTCCAGTTTGCTTCAGCAGCAACAACAAGAATATCCTTCAGTCTGGGTGAAAACAAATCCACCAGGATTGGCACAATATCATCACCTAGTTGTGGTGAGTCTATTGGTATCAGCCACGCTGGCCCGAGTACGTCAGTACGCTATGTGTTTTCAGGCACAAAGGGGAATTGCTAAAAGCTAATATACTGACACCATGCCAATTGGCATGGAACAGCCCTTCTTGCCGATACAGAAACTGGGAACCTCCAGCTACCGACCAGTCCAGAACTTGAGAGAGGTTAATAAGCGGGTTAAAACTATCCATCCTACTGTTCCCAGACCTTATACATTACTCAGTTTACTTCCTCCTCAACACCAGACTTACTGTTTTAAATCTAAAAAATGCATTTTTCTCCATTCCCTTTTCCCCTGTCAGTCAACTGAGTTTTGCCTTTGAATGAACGAATCCTGACTCAGGGGATACCTGTCAACTGACTTGGATCTGGTTGCCCCAGGGGTTCAAAACCTCCCTGACTCTTTTTGGAGAAGCCTTGAAACAGGACTTATCAAGGTTCCGTACCTTATACCCTGAATGTACTTTACTCCGGTATGTAGATAATCTCTTGCTTGTGGTAGCCATCTTGTACACTAGCTTAAAAGGCACCAAAGCTTTTTTGCAGCTTCTCTAGTACCTGGGCTACAATGTATTAGTTAAGAAGGCACAACTCTGCTTAGTCAAGGTCTCCTATTTAGAATATCAGCTGAAAAAGCGTAAGCAGACCCTAACCATGGCCCAGAAGGAAGTCATCCTTAAAATCCCTATCCCAATCTCAAAAAAAACAGGTACAGGAATTCCTAGGGGAAGCATAATACTGTCAGTTATGAATCCCGGGATTTGCTAAGACGGTCAAGCCCCTATATTCAGCCACAGCAGGGAATTAATCTCTGACATAAACTGCCACTGAGGAACAAGCGTTCCAGCAGTCAACGAGGTCTTTTACCCAAGCCCTGGCTTTGGCCTTCCCAAATGTTACAAAGTCTTTCTACTTGTTTATTTATAAACAGCAGGGAATCGCAAGGGGGGTTCTTACCCAGACCTTAGGACCCTGGCACCAGCCAGTGGCTTATTTGTCCAAAAGGTTGAATCAAGTGGTCTCTGGATGGTCATCCTGACTATACTGGTTAGGGAAATAGATAAACTGACTTTCAGTTAAAACCTGGTCTTAACAGTTTCCCATGCTGTAGAAACTCTGCTCTGAGGAGCCACTGGTCACTGGATGTCAAAATGCTCCTATTACTCAATATCAAAGTCTCCTACTTAACCTGCCTAGATTAACGTTTTCTCCTACTCAGAGCCTTAATCCAGCCACCCTGATGTCCAATGATAATACAGAGACACCAGTTCACAATTATAAAGACGTTTGAATGTCTCTCAAGTCAGTTGCCCCAATCTTTGGAACACTCCCCTAGATCAGGCTGATGCTGACCGGATGACAGCAGTCTGGTAATAAAGGGAGTCCACAAGGCTGGTGTGGCAGTAGCCATGGCTCATGATGTCATCTGGTCATAGTCTTTGCCCAATGGCACATCTGCTCAAAAGGCTGAGCTAATTGCTTTAACCTAGGCCCAGCACTGGGAAACAGGAAAACGGGTCAATATTTTTACTGACAGCAGGTATGCTTTTGCTACCCTCCATGTTCATGCTATGATTTACAAAGAGCAAGGACTTCTTACCACAGTGGGTAAAACTATAAAAAACTAAAAGGAAAGTTTAGTCCTTCTAGAGGCTGTATGGCTCACCAAAGAGGTAGCTGTCATTCATTGCAGGGAACACCAAAAATTGGACACACCAGAGGCAATAGGAAATCACCTAGCTGATCGGGCAGCTAGTGAGGCAATTAAGTTCCCAGTCAAGTCCCTTACTATCCTATTGGCTAAAATGTTTCCAGTCCCCTCACTTCCAAAACAGCCCATCTATACCCAAGAGGAAGAGAAGCTAGCTGACCTGGTGGGAGCACGTAAAGAAACTTCAGGACAGTGGGTAACTAAGGACTCCAAAATCATTCTCCAGTCACCCTTGGATGAACTCTGGTAAATCAACTTCATTCTACTACCCACCTGGGAGGTACTAGGTTAGTTGAAAGACTGAACCGGTACTACTACATTCAAGACTCAAGAAACCTCACTGCCATAGCCATTAAAACATGCTCTTCTTGTGTGCAAGTAAATACAAAACAAAAACCAAAACCACCAAATGGTATCAGGGCCTGGAGGCTGAACCAGGGAGAAGCATGGAAAGTGAACTTTACTGAGATAAAACCCCCTCATGCGAGTTAAACATATCTACTGGTTTTTGTGAACACTTTTTCGGGATGGGCGGAAGCTTTTGCCACAAAAAAATAAGACCACATTAACAGTCACAAAATACTTATAAAATAAAATTCTCCCAAAGTTCGGTCTCCCTCTCTCCATTGGCTCTGATAACGGTCCTGCCTTTACATCATCCATAGCTCAGATGGTTAGCAAAGCGCTAAATATAAACTGGAAGTTACATTGTGCCTACTGACTACAAAGCTCTGAACAGGTAAAACGCATGAACCGAACCTTAAAAGCTACTTTAACCAAATTAATAATAAAAAACCATAGAAAAATGAATAAGCCTTTGGCTCTCCTCCAAGTCTAATACATCCCTTACAAGGCAGTGTTCACCGCATATGAAATCATGTTTGGAAACCCCCTCCCTTACTACCCCGTTAAGAAACCCTATTCTTAAAGAATTTACTAATCAGTTTCTGTTAAAGTATCTCCAGTCTCTCCAACAGGTCCAGGCTGCTGTTCATTCCAGCATCCAATCCATTTTACCAACTACTTCCTCCATGCCCTATCATCCCTTCCAGCCTGGGAATCTGGTCTACATCAAAAAGTTCCAGAAACAGAAATTAACTCCTACATGAAAAGGACCTTTCATTGTCACCCTCACCACTCCTACAACACTCAAGGTTAATGGAATACTGGTTTAAATTTACCACTCCCGCATTAAAAAGGCCAAGGACAACAGTCAACAATAAATGGCCCACCTGGATCCAACCCTCTCAAGCTAAGACTCTCTTGTTCTGGTGTTACCTCCTAGCCCATCTCTTTCCCTCAAACAAGGGAATCTAAAACACCATCTGTTTGCTTCCCCTAACATCCTTTACATCAGGTAAATTGCTAAATGTCCAGAACTGGACCGCCCCTTCCGACTCGGTTCAGTTTAAAGTAGATCTTGTTGACCTAGTAGCAATAAGAGGGATATCCTGGTCAGCTAACAGTCTAGACATCATAAAGCCCAGCGGTGGACACTACTATCCCTTGCAAAACATAGACTTCTATCTATGTCCTGGAAATCACACTGACCAACAGTGTGATCAGGCTGACAACTTCTTCTGCCCACACTGGAAATGTGTCACCATTGCAGCCTACAGCGAGGGGTCTAATAACACTGACAAGATCACCCTGTGGTGAGATACCCACCTGGACCCTACCCAGATGCCTGTATACATAAAAATAATAAACCATCCTCCTCACTATTCTTGGAGTTCAGGCTCTACCTGGGGCATACAACTTTATGTAAGGGGTTATGACCACAGCACCTTATTCAACATCCAATAGTGAACGCTTGCTTACAGAACCCTGGCCAAATAAATAGGGTCATTGGCAGAACTGGAGGATCCCTTGTTAGTAATCATCAGCCTCCACCTCCTGCCAACCAAATCACCACCCCAGGTTCACCTCAACATCTTCCAAAGCCAGTTCAATCCCTTAGTCTGTTTCCTATGTTAACTAATATGCACCACTTGCTCAATGCCACCTGGCCCCAATTAGTTTCAGATTGCTGACTCTGCTTAAGGGCAAAACTCCCTTACTATGTGGGTCTAGGGGTTGAAGCTCTTATTGTCAGCAACTTAGACAAGACTAAATGCTCTCTAGAAACAGCTCACATTACCATAGGAGATGTAACTGGTAATGCCTCCTGTCCTTAAACTTCAGGCTTCAATCTAGCAGCTTCCCCATTTTCTGATGTCTGAAATCTGTCTCTCATCTTAACTATGGCTGAATTCATGGCTATATGGCTCCTACCAATACTTGGTTGGCCTGTTCTATAGGCCTCACAAAATGCATTAAACAAAGAGCCTACCTTATGTATTGCTGCCCATGTATTTCCCCAGGTATATGTTTATAGCAGCCCCAAAGGGACCCTTTTACTCAATCCTCCTGGTCTCCCAACTGCTCATTGGAAACATGATGCCCTCTTATTGGTGCCTGCCTTAATCTGGTTGAGTGTAGCTGGAATGGCTGCATTCAGCACAACCACCCTGATCCATGGAGAATTGGGTCTATCCAACCTTGCACAAGAAATTAATGCTGACATAGGAAACCTCCAATATGCCATGAACCAGCTCCACTATCAAGTAGAATCCCAGGCAGAGGTTGTTCTTCAAAATTGTAGAGGCCTAGACTTACTTTTTCTATCCCAAGGAAAACTCGGTGTAGCTCTTGGAGAATCTTGTTGCTTCTACACAAATAAATCAGGAGTCATTAAAAACATCCTGCAGAGGGTCCAAGAAAACTTAAACAAAAGAAAACAATAAATCCTGGTTCCAATCCTTGTTCAACCATGGCTAACAACTCTTATGACCAGCCTGGCCAGACCTCTTATACTCCTCCTCCTTGATCTACTCATAGGACCCTGTATATTAAATTGAATTATTTGCTTTGTCAAACAGCAAATCACATCTGTAAAACTCGTGTACATAAGAGCCCACTATAACCCTATACCCATGACAAATAAGTCAACACTTTCACTTATAAACAACTAAAAGGGGGGGGGGGATGAAAAACAGCGTAACATAAGTAAGCAACTCCATTTTGTAACAGATCCTCCATTTTAGTTGTCAGCATACTCAGAGTTGACCCCCCTGCATGTGACTGTTGTAACCTTCTCACAATCACCAGCCCACATCCTTGTTCCCCCTCAGCGTTTGGAAACTCCCTAACGGCAAGTTCCATATCTAACTGTAACCTTGCTCAACCAAAACCAAATGTTCTGCCAAGAAATGTAGTCATAACTGTAAAGTTTTTGTGGTTCTTGCCTTTATAAACCCCCTGCTTACTCCATTTGGCATCAAGAGCTATTTCTGGCACTAGCCTGCTCCTGACCACTGGCAAATAAAGGACTCAAAATTCTAAATCTCAATGTGTTGGCAACTCTCACTCACAGTTCAGCTATAGCAACAGTTAAGGAGGCTAAAAGTCCAAAATCAAGATGTCAGAGGGTCATGCTGTCTCTGGAGGCCCCAGAGGAGGATTCGTTTCTCATTTCGAATGGTGGCTGCCAATCCTGGATGTTCATTGACTTGCAGTTTTATTACTCCAATCCCTGTTTCTGTCATCACACAGAATTCTTCCTGTGCACCTTTATTTCTCTTATGCTTCTATAAGAATGCCCACCATATTGGATTAAGACATACCTTAATCCAGTATAGCCATGTTTATTTGATTACATCTGCAAATAGTCTATATCCAAATAGCGCCACATTCATGATTATGAGGTTTAGGACCACAGCATATTTGGTGGGGTGGGGAGACACACTGCAATCTTTAACACTTGGGAAATCATTTCCCTAAAGTAAGAAAAGATAAGTCAGCTATGGAAGTGACTGATGACATTGACAGGGTTGAATCTGAGAGATACTCATAAGACAGAATTATCAGTAATTAGTAACATATTTAATTAGAGAATGAGATCCATTTTTCATCAGATTTTTAAGAAGACAGCAGTATGAATGCAGTGATGCTATTAACCAAGAATGGCAACACAGGAGGAGCAGAGGGTTTGGAATTTTATAAAGAGAAGGAATGATGTTTTACCCATAACAAATTAAATTATCAACTGCTATCTTTATTATCAAATTTCTCTCTGCTCAGGAAATCAGTTTATTAAGATGTGTTGAGAAGAATAATATTTAACACACAAAATTCTATATAATCCATATAACTTTTGGAGCCTTCTTAGATTTTCTTGTCTTTTCCTTCATCCTGGATGGACTGAGCTTCCACAACTGTGACCAGTCCACTCTGAGAGGGTCAGGTCTTCCCCTCTGGCCACTGCCACTCAACTGGACTGCCCAGCTGCAAGTAGAGAAAGTATGGCTTCCTTGACCACACTGAAAGGAAATGCCACATTGCAGGGAAGACCACTATTGCTGAGAGGCTGGAAGGAAGGAACTTAGTGATACCACCCAGAAATACAGGGTAGTTAAATATCTATAGGATAAACTTTGGCCATTGAGAGAAAGAAAAAAGAAGAGAATCAAGGAGATAACTTCTCTATCATTTTTAAACTATTACTGTCCTAAGGTGTAATTTCTTCTTATAACCTATTGATAACAATTACCATTTGTTGAGAAGAAATTCAGCATGATCAATGACATACAGTGTTTCTTCATGGATTTTAGATAAGAATTAAGCTGGACTAGTTTCCTAAGATAAACAACAAAGTTAATGTCTCAGAACAAGTGGCTGAGACAACTCCTCCAGACAGGGGAATAGGCTGGTTTTCTGAACCCCTGTCCTTGCCTCTCATTATAAGATCATGATAAATCCATTAGCCTACTAAATGGCAAACCTCCAGCAAAATGACAGTTCTGATCCTGCCCATTTATAGTAACAAACTAGATGGAACATCGGTTTTTAGAAATCTCTACCTCCTTCCCAGAAAATCCATGACAGTCCATCCCTTGATTAGCAGATAATCAAGAAATAACTCCAAACCCCAGGTATGTGCAGTTGCTGTTCTTCCTATGGAACAACCCAGGCTTCTCTGCCTATGAAGTACTTCTCTTTTATTTCAATAAACTTGCTTTAATTTTCCAACTGAAAACTCTGTATTGTACAGAGACTGCTTTGACTATGGTGTAACCGTCTTTCTGTTCCTCTTTCCTTTTAATAGACTTACTTTTGCTTTACTTTGGTGACTAGCTCTTGAATCTTTTCTGTGTGAAGCCAGGAACCCACTTGACCTCTCATGCTGGACCCACAATTTTGGGGTTTCCTGTTCTGTGTCAGACTGAAAGGGGACAAAAGTATGAGAAGGGAAACCAGTGACAAGATAGTTGTAATAGTCCAGGTGAGACATGATAGTAGCTTAGGATAGAAGTAGGGCAGTAAAGAGAAAGGTTTACACATGGGATATATGCTGCCAGTAGAGCTGAAATATTTTTTCTTATGAAGCAGATGTTAGGGTAAGAAAAATGATGACTCGAGAAACTGGGTAGGTAGTGGATACTAAATGCAAACATGTACTAACATGTAAGAGACTAAGAAGTATTCAAGATACCAACTTATACTAGATCTGTGCAATTTTTTTTAAAATAAAAGTACCACTAACTTTATATCTTAAAACAACACACATTTTTATGATCCTACAGATTCTGTGAGTCAGAAGTGTCAGGCACAACTTAATTAGGACCAGTACAAGACTGCAGTCAAGATCCCACCTGGACTGCATTCTCATCTGGAGACTCTCCTGGGAAAGAATCCACTTCCAGGCTTAATCAAGTAGCTGAAAAAAAGCCAGTTCCTTGTGGAGTGATTGTAAGGACGCAAGCTTCTTGCCTTCTATTGTAGGACACATGAGCTCATAGACATCTACTAGAAGATACTTTTTGTTTCTAGAATCATCTGTAGTTCTTGCCCATGTAGGATTTTTCAGCATGATGGCTAACTTTAGCAAGTTAGCACAGAAAATATATCTAGAGCAATTCTGTTAAGAAAAATAAAAATGACACATCCACCTGAAAGTCACAGGTGCTGAACACACTCTAAGACTAAAAGACCAGAAACTGGAAATGATGGAGACCACCTTAGTGTCTGTCCACCTTGTTGCCTATAACAACTTAATCATCAAATTGAATGCATGAGTTTTGAAACAGTGAAAAAACCAAGACTGACAATATAAAAATATTCTAAATTAACTTTTGTATAATTGAGAAATAAAATACTTATTTTCATGAATTCTAACTACGACTTAGCACCAACACTTGGTTTCAAATGAACTTTTAACTCCTAGCTCAGGAATCTATGGCCTTTAGGAATTGCCTTTCAAGATTGCAAAACACATTAATGTACAAAAAAAATTGGTATCCAATATCACTAACACTTGCATTCTGATGGCATGCTTCCAGTATGATGAAATAAGCAGTAGAATGTGAAGCGATAGTGAAAGTGTTGTCCAAGTATAGCAAGGGAGCCTGGTTTTAATTACTAAGTACTGTCAGTTAATTTCCTCACCTCTTATATTCTTTAAAAATTACTTTCACTTTGCTCATTCCCTGAAGATAGCCAGTGGGAAACCAAACCAACTGTGCTTCCGTAGTAGTGCTTGAAGGTCATCCGGAAAGACAGGGTCTACACTGCAGAGGAACTGATACTGTTTTCTAGACAGCATCACCCAAGGTGGGAGACAGATATCATCAGGAATCGGATTCAACAGAGCCACATGTGGGCCAGGGAGTGAACTAGAACTGAGAGATGTACAATCTCCAATGCTAGCTGGACTGATGTTCTGCTCTTGTATCTAGAAACATTGATTTGCACATGTTTGAAAATAATTAATAGATACTTAAAGAATCAAGCACTTGATTTGTTTTAAGAATTGTAAGCTGTCAAAATTCTAAAAATAAAAATAATTTCAATCTTGGAGGGAGACAATTAATTTCATTTGTCAGTGATGTTCAGAAACCACTCAAGAAAAGGTAAACTTAACCTCCATTGCAACTTAACCTGAGTTAGAAAACTCAGTTAACTGGTTTATTGCAGATATCCAGGCAATAAATCAAAGGAGTTGATTTGAGTTTGGACAGATTCGGTAGTGGCAAGAATGGAGAGAAAATAATGAACACAAATGATATTTTACAGACTAACTGGCGGGACTTATGACAAAGTAAAAGAGATAAATGAGCAATTATATAAAACATGAGTCTAAGAATTTAATTTTGTTGTTTGAATTAATGAGACTATCATTGATAAAAACTTTATATCCAATAGATGTTATATAATATTTATATTTTATATTATATTATATATCTCTGTCATCTTTTACTATTCTTATATGATAAAACATGTGCAAAGTATTTATAAAAATGACTTTGTTATATAAAAATACTTATTTGATTATTCTAGAGTTGGCACAAAGTTTATTGGGGTAAAAAATTGGTTGAAACTGATACAGCCTTGGGAAACTACATATTTTATGTCTTTATTTGTGTGTTGCTAAACTAAATTAAAGTTACCATGGTAACAGAAATTCTGTATCAGAGTTCTTAAGTACAGTCTTTGAGAAGAAACTTTGTAAAAAAAAAAAAATTCCTGGGTCAGTAACGAAATCAAAACAGAGATTAAAGGTACCTGGAGCCAGGCTCGGTGGCTCAGCCTATAATCCCACGCCTTTGGGAGGATGAGGTGAGTGGATTGCCTGAGCCCACGGGTTCGAGACCCACCTGGGCAGTGAGACCTGATCTCTACAATAAATTAAAAAATCAGCTGGTCGTGGTAGTGCGCGCCTGTAATTCTGGCTACTCGTAAGGCTGAGGTGGAAGGATCGCCAGAGCCCAGCAGGTCGATGCTGCGGTGGCCAGAAGTGGCCACTGCACTCCAGACTGGGCGACAGGGTAAGACTCCGACTCAAAAAAAAAAAAGTACCTGGAAACAAATGAAAAGGAAGAAACATCTTACAAAAGTCTCTGGGATGCCATGAAAGCTGCAGTAAGAGGGGAATTTATATCCCTACAAACGCACATGAAGAAAATGGAAGGATCACAAATTAATAGCCTAACAAGCCACCTAAGAAAGCTGGAAAGGCAAGACCACCAAAACCCTAATTTCAGCAGAAGAATCCAAATCACCAAAAAAAAGCTCAAATCCAGGATATAGAAGACAAAAAGATAATACAAAAAATCAACAAAACAAAAAGCTGGTTCTAGACTGACCAAGAAAAAGAGAGAAAAAGCCCAAATAAACACAGTCAGAAACACAAAAGATGAAGTCACATCTGACTCTGAAGAAATACAAAAGATCATTAGAGACTACTATGTACACTAGTATGGAAACAAACTTGAAAACCTTAAGGAAATGGAGGACTTTCTGACATCACACAACCTGCCTAGGTTGAAACAAGAAGAAATTGAAACCCGAAATAGACCAATAACAATCAATGAAATTGACTACGTAATAAGAAAACTACCTACCAAAAAAAGCTGGGGGCCAGATGGCTTTCCAGCAGAATTCTATAAGACATATAAGGAGGAGCTGATACAAATCCTACTGAAGGTATTCCAGGCGATTGAGAAAGATGGAATTCTCCCCAAATCATTTTACGAAGCTAACATCATGTTGATACCCAAGCCAGGTAAAGATCCAACAAAGAAAGAGAACTACAGGCCAATATCTTTGATGAACACAGATGCTAAAATTCTCAACAAGATCCTAGCAAACTGGATTCAACAACACATCTCAACAATCATCCATCATGACCAAGTAGGCTTCATCCCTGAGATGCAAGGCTGGTTCAACATTCGTAAAACCATAAATGTAATTAAATACATCAACAGATGTCAAAACAAAAACCACATGCTTATATTATTAGATGCAGAAAAAGCTTTTGATGAAATCCAGCACCCCTTCTTGATAAAAACCCTCAAACATCTAGGCATACGGGGAACATACCTCAAAATAGTAAAAGCCATCTATGAGAAACCCACAGCCAGCATACTCCTAAATAGACAAAAATTGGAACCATTTCCCCTGCAAACTGGAACCAGACAAGGATGCCCACTCTTACCCCTCCTGTTCAATATAGTATTGGAAGTCCTGGCTAAAGCAATAAGACAAGAGAAGGTAATCAGGGATATCCAAATAGGAAAAGAGGAAGTCAAGTTATCCGTCTTTGCAGATGACATGATCGTGTACCTTGAAACCCAAGAGAGTCTGTCAAAAACCTCCTTACACTGATAAAGGACTTTGGCAAAGTCTCAAGATATAAAATAAATGTACAGAAGACAATCAGATTTCTTTACACCAATAATAAACAAACAAACCCAAATAAAAAGCACAAATACATTCACAATAGCCACAAAAAATGAAAAACCTTGGCATCTTCCTAACCAGAGACGTGAAAAACCTTTACAATGAAAACTACAAAACACTGCTCAAAGAAATCAAAGATGACACAAACAAGTGGAAAAATATCTGATGCTCATGGATTGGAAGAATCAACATCGTGAAGATGTCCATCTTACCTAAGGCAATCTACAGATTTAATGCAATACCCATCAAATTACCAGTAACATTCTTCTCAGACCTAGAAAAAACAATGCAGGAATTCATATGGAAACACAAACGACCAAGAATAGCCAGAACAATCTTCAGCAAAAAAAAAAAAAAAAAAGCAGGCGGTATCACA